>NC_088417.1:16102277-16199777 GCF_034236695.1 Oncorhynchus nerka | reverse complement strand
ACACGTTGATCTGACTGTGATCTGACAATGGTGTCTGTGGTCTGACAGTGAATGCACTAATGGAGGAGGGGTCAATGTCAGTGATGGCATAATCGACTACACTTTCTGGAGATTGTCAAAAAACTGATCATCATAATATGATGAATCTGAAGGAGCATAAGCTGCACATATGTATACATCATTGTCACAATAGGTTGTACCTTTTTGTTAAGTTTTAGCCAAATGTGAGTGGTACCTTTTTTCATTTCATTCAGTCCTGCGTCTCGGCCCCGTTGAACATACATAGATACATACATAGATACATAGATACATACATACATACATACATACATACATACACACATACATACATAGATACATACATACATACATACATACATACATACACACCATTACATATAATAATTATTATAATACCGGTGTCAATACATTTAGGAATATTTGTAAACAAATTAATAAGAATGGAATAAGATTGCACATAAAATAGGTACAATGCAATCTGCAACCCTGTGTGTGTGTGTGTGTGTGTGCGTGCCCGTGTGTGAATTAAAGGGACTGTCTAGCTCAGTAGTCTGCATATTAGTTGCAGTAGTTGGCGCACCTCTCCTATCTCTGATTGTTCTAGGGGTCTTCTGCCAGAGGTTACCTCAGCATATGTAGGCTGACGATCTGACTGATACATGGTGTGGACTGCATCATGTGGTCTACTTCCCTGAAGGGCAGTGTTCTGACTGACCCTGGAGTAGTGGTCAGTGCTGGTTGCCCTTTGGTTGCCCTTTTCTAGTGGCAACAGGTCACAAATCTTGCTGCTGTGATGGCACACTGGAATTTCACCCAGTAGATATGGGAGTTTATCAAAATTGGATTTGTTTTCGAAAATGAGGTGGAAACTGAGCTGCACTTCCTAACCTCCTGCCCAATGTATGACCATATTAGAGAGACATATTTCCCTCAGATTACACAGATCCTCTCTCTGTGTCTCTCTCTCTCTGTCTCTCTCTCTCTGTCTCTCTCACTCTTTCTCTCTCTCTCTCTCTCTCACTCTTTCTCTCTCTCTCTCTCTCTCTCACTCTTTCTCTCTCTCTCTCTGTCTCACTCTTTCTCTCTCTCTCTCTCTCTCTCTCTCTCTCTCTGCCTCTCTCTCTCTCTGCCTCTCTCTCTCTCTGCCTCTCTCTCTCTCTGCCTCTCTCTCTCTCTCTGCCTCTCTCTCTCTCTCTCTGCCTCTCTGCCTCTCTCTCTCTGCCTCTCTCTCTCTCTCTCTCTCTCTGCCTCTCTCTCTCTGCCTCTCTCTCTCTGCCTCTCTCTCTCTGCCTCTCTCTCTGCCTCTCTCTGCCTCTCTCTCTGCCTCTCTCTGCCTCCTCTCTGCCTCTCTCTGCCTCTCTCTCTGCCTCTCTCTCTGCCTCTCTCTCTGCCTCTCTCTCTGCCTCTCTCTCTGCCTCTCTCTCTCTGCCTCTCTCTCTCTCTGCCTCTCTCTCTCTCTCTGCCTCTCTCTCTCTCTCTGCTGCTCTCTCTCTCTCTCTGCCTCTCTCTCTCTCTCTGCCTCTCTCTCTCTCTCTCTGCCTCTCTCTCTCTCTGCCTCTCTCTCTCTCTCTGCCTCTCTCTCTCTCTCTGCCTCTCTCTCTCTCTCTCTGCCTCTCTCTCTCTCTCTCTCTGCCTCTCTCTCTCTCTCTCTGCCTCTCTCTCTCTCTCTCTCTGCCTCTCTCTCTCTCTCTCTGCCTCTCTCTCTCTCTCTCTGCCTCTCTCTCTCTCTCTCTGCCTCTCTCTCTCTCTGCCTCTCTCTCTCTGTCTCTCTTCTTCTGCCTCTCTCTCTCTGTCTCTCTTCTTCTGCCTCTCTCTGCCTCTCTCTCGCTCTGCCTGCCTCTCTCTCGCTCTGCCTCTGTGCGTATCTCCCCCCCATGTCACCTGTGGCGTGTCTACTTACTCATTTTTAATTCAAACACTACCAATATTCCCTGTTATTGCTAGTATTTGCTTATATTCACTGTTTTTCAGTCTTTAGCGTTTTTATAAATATAGTTTTTGCTGGACTTGCAGCTCGGGCTTCGATGGTAAGAAATGTGACCGTCACCATGGTAATGAGCAGCTGAGCTGTAACTGCGGGTGGAGCGGTGGTTCCCATTGACTGCTCTGTGTGAGTCTAAAACACCGGTGTTGACAGCGTTGGTTAATACTGAGGAGGGGAAGTGATGAGCTGTGGACTGAACTGCTCAGACCTCCAGAGAGAAGTGAAGAGAATCTGATCTTGGTCCGCCACACTATCCAATGTTACTGAAATGGGTAGCTTTCGCTCAAGTCCAATTTTGAGATACATTTGTCAACAAGTGTCTGTTTAACGGCTACCGAGTGGAGCAGTGGTCTAAGGCACTGCATCTCAGTACTAGAGGCATCGCTACAGACCCTAGTTCAATTCCAGGCTGTATAACAAACGGCCCTGATTGGGAGTCCCATAGGGCGGCGCATAATTGGCCCAGCGTCTGCCGGGGTAGGCCGCCATTGTAAATAAGAATTTGTTCTTTACTGACTTACCCAGTTAAAGAAAGGATAAATAAAAATTAAATGAATCGACAGTTGGGTTGCTCCTTAGGCACTTCCTCTCTGCATCACTGACCTTACAGGCAGTTCTCCTCTCACTGTTCCTCACACCACAGAGCTAAGCTTGCAGACTGTTCTTACTGTTCATCCTACTTCAAATGGCAGCTCCTCATTCTGTGCGGCAGACCTGAATGACAAAGCTGTTCCTCCTTGAGCTAAAGTTCTGCATGGGTCTGTTTTTCTGGAGCCACACCAGCAACAGCCCCACCCGATACCCGACATCAAAACACATCTATTATTACTACTTCCCTGTCGTGCATTAATGAATTTGTCTGCATGTCTATTCAACTTTTGGATAGAAGAAAACCAAGCCATGAATTAAGAACGATATCTTTTTATTTTCACAATTTGTGCATGGTTGATCTGCATGGTAGCCTTATGTCTGCATCGCCACTCACAGAGTAGAATTTGCATCACAGAAAGCTCCTGGGATTTTAAAAAGTGTATTATCTTGAATTTAAATGTTTTCGACCCGCAATGCAATTGTTCTGAACTGCGAGCCGGCCCACAGGTTGAAATAATTTTATTTAAAAAAAATGTATTGCTGCTCACCCGGTGGGTACTGTGAGTATCCAACCTGATGCAGGACTACCTTGAGCAGAGCCTGAAAGGCAGATCAGATCAATGACTGCTTTTCTCCCCCTGTGTGTTTTCAGGGGTCGTAGCAGAGGCCAGTCCCAGGCTGAGGATGAGGACAGCATGGACGGGACGGAAACCACTGAAGCCCAGAACATGCAGGAGATGGGTGAGCTGACTGTCTTGGTTGTTATGGAAATGTGTTTGTGTATACAATGAATTAGGAAAGTGTTCAGACCCCTTGACTTTTCCCACATTTTTAGTTACGTTACAGCTTTATTTTAAAATAGATAAAATACTTTCTTACCCTCATCAGTACACACACAATACCCCACGATGGCAAGGTGAAAACAGTTTTTTTTAGACATTTCTGCACATTTATAAAATATACCGTATTGCCATAAGCATTCAGACCCCTTGCTATGAGCCTTGAACTCCGATGATGCATTCTGTTTCCATTGACCATCCTTGAGATGTTTCTACAACCTTGATTGGAGTCCACCTGTGGTAAGTTCAATTGATTGGACATATTCTGGAAAGGCACACCAAATACATTTTTTATTTGTCACATGCGCCGAATACAACCGGTGTAGACTTACCTTACAGTGACATGCTTACTTACAAGCCCTTAACAACACTGTCATCTCGGATATTTCATCTTGGTTTCGCCTGTAGCATTAGTTTTGGGGCACTCACAGATAATATCTTTGCAGTTTTGGAAATGTCAGAGTTTTTTTTTCTTTCCAAAGCTGTCAATTATATTATATAGTCGAGCATCTTTTCGTGACAAAGTATCTTGTTTAAAACGGGAACGTTTTTTATCCAAAAATTAAAAGAGCGCCCCCTATCTCGAAGAAGTTAACCAACGATGCAGGGTTAAGAAAAATAAGTGTTAAACTATTTACTAAAATAAACTGAAGTAAAAAAATAACATAATTAAAGAGCAACAATACAATAACAGTTGCGAGGCTATAAACAGGGGGTACCGGTACAGAGTCAATGTGCGGGGGCGCCAGTTATTCGAGGTAATTGAGGTATTATGTACATGGAGGGAGAAATAAAGTGACGATGCATAGATAATACACAGATTAGCAGCAGCGTAAAAATGGGGGGGGGGTTCCTTGCTCAGAACATGAGAACATATGAAAGTTGGTGGTTCCTTTTAACATGAGTCTTCAATATTCCCAGGTAAGAAGTTTTAGGTTGTAGTTATTATAGGAATTATAGGACTATTAACCTCTATACCATTTATATTTCATTAACCTTTGACTATTGGATGTTCTTATAGGCATTGTAACAGTATAGCTTCCGTCCCTCTCCTCGCTCCTCCCTGGGCTCGAACCAGCAACACAACCTCAACAGCCACCATCGAAGCAGCGTTACCCATGCAGAGCAAGGGGAACAACTACTGACTTTTGAAAACGCAATTTACAACGAAGAGCTGCTGGCAAAACGCACGAAAGTGCTGTTTGAATGAATGTTTACACGCCTGCTTCTGCCTACCACCGCTCAGTCAGATACTTGTATGCGTGTATGCTCAGTCAGATTATATGCAACGCAGGACACGCTAGATAATATCTAGTAATATCATCAACCATGTGTAGTTAACTAGTGATTATGATTGATTGTTTTTTTTAAGATAAGTTTAATGCTAGCTAGCAACTTACCTTGGCTTACTGCATTCGCGTAACAGGCAGTCTCCTTGTGGAGTGCAACGAGAGAGAGGCAGGTCGTTATTGTGTTGGACTAGTTAACTGTAAGGTTGCAAGATTGGATCTCCCGAGCTGACAAGGTGAAAATCTGTCGTTCTGCCCCTGAACGTGGCAGTTAACCCATCGTTCCTAGGCCTTTATTGAAAATAAGAATGAGTTCTTAACTGACTTGCCTAGTTAAATAAAGGTATAAAAAATAAAAACTTTTTTTTATTTTTTATAATAAAATCGGTGCCCAAAAATACAGATTTCCGATTGTTATTAAAACTTGATATCGGCCCTAATTAATCGGCCATTCCGATTAATCGGTCGACCTCTAGTATGTACGTATGGTCACTGTGGGGACGACGTCATCAAAGCACTTATTGATGAACCCAGTGACTGATGTGATGTACTCCTCAATTCCATCGGAATTGCTAGCAAAACACTCCTATGCTAGCAAAACACTCCTGTAGCTTTGCATCTGCGTCATCTGACCACTTTCTTATTGAGCGAGTCACTGGTACTTCCTGTTTTAGTTTTTGCTTGTAAGCAAGAATCGGGAGGATGGAGTTTTGGTCAGATTTGCCAATTGTAGGGAGAGCTTTTGTACTCGTCTCTGTGCGGAGTGAAGGTGGTCGAGTTATTTTCCCCTCTGGTTGCACATGTAACAAATTAGATAAAGTGGATGTAAGTTTCCCTGCATTAAAGTCCCCGGGGAACTAGGAGCGCCGCCTCTGCATGAGCATTTATCTTTTTGCTTATGTCCTTATACAGCTCGTTGAGTGCCGTCTTAGTGCTGGTAAATTGACAGCCATGAAAAAAATATAGATAAGCTCTCTTGGTAAATAGTGTGGTCTACAGCTTATCATGAGATACTGGCTCTGCAGCCTTGTGAATGTTGACCTGTTTTATAGGTCTTTCTCACATCAGACGATCAAAACCTCGAGACTTCCTTCGAGTTCATGCACCAGCTGTTATTTACAAATGGAGACACAGACCGCCACCCCTTGTGTTACAGAAGGCAGCTGTTCTATATTGCCAATGCATGGAAAACCCAGCCAGCTGTATGTTTTCCATGTCTTCGTTCAGCCACGACTCGTGAAACATAAGATATTAGTTTTTAATGTCCCGTTGGTAGGTTAGTTTTGATCGGAGCTCATCCATTTTATTATCCAATGATTGCACATTGTCGAATAGAACTGATGGTCGAGGCGGATAACCCACTCTCCGTTGGATTCTTCCAAGACCCCCCGACCTACATCCCTGATATCTCTGTCTCTTCTAGCAAATTACTGGGATTTTAGCTCATTTGGTTGGGAGCCTGTAAAACGACAGCCATCTCCTATGGTGCCATTCAATCACTCATTGGTCTATATAAGTTCCCACAGTTTACCGTGCAAGTCAGAGCAAAAACCAAGCCATGAGGTCGCCGGAATTGTCTTTAGACCACCGAGACAGGATTGAGGCACAGATCTGGGGAAGGGTACCAAAAAATGGCTGCAAGATTAAAGGTCCCCAACAACACAGTGGCCTCCATCATTCTTAAATGGAAGAAGTTTAGATCCACCAAGACTCCAAGAGCTGGCTGCCCGGCCAAACTGAGCAATCAGGGGAGAAGGGCATTGGTCAGAGTTCCTCTGTGTAGATGGGAGAACCTTCCAGAAGGATAACCCTCTCCACCAATCAGGCCTTTATGGTAGTGGCCAGACGGAAGCCACTCCTCAGTAAAAGGCACATGACAGCCCACTTGGAGTTTGCCAAAAGGCACCTGAAGACTCTCAGACCATGAGAAACAAGATTCTCTGGTGTGATGAAACCAAAATTGACACCTTTGGCCTGAATGCCAAGCATCACGTCTGGAGGAAACCTGGCACCATCCCTACAGTGAAGCATGGTGGTTGCAGCATCATGCTGTGGGGATGTTTTTCAGGGACAGGGAGGCTAGTCAGGATCGAGGGAAAGATGAACGGAGCTAAGTACAGTGAGATCCTTGGTGAAAACTTGCTCCAGAGCATTCAGGATTTCAGACTGGGGCGAAGGTTCATCTTCCAACAGGACAATGACCCTAAGCACACAGCCAAGACAACGGAGGAGTGGCTTCGGGGCAAGTCTCTGAATGTCCTTGAGTGGCCAAGCCAAAGCCTGGACTTGAACCAGATCGAACATCTCTGGAGAGACCTGAAGGTTTGGAGCGAGCCGGTCGCATCCACGCTTCGGTCTGCAGGTTGTATAACTTTTTCATTACATTTCATTACATTTCATTATAGTACAACGGTCTGATTTGTCTAATCTTAGCAATTTCTTCTTAGCTAGCTACATAGTCGTCGTTGTATCAAAGATAATTGCGTAATTATCGTATTTCGTCGTCTCCTATCTGCCCAACACGTTCACCGTCTACCGTAGCACTGTAGTAACTATCACACTCAACTGAACGACTTGATTAGTGTAGTATTAGCTAGCTACATAGTTGTCTTTGCTGTCTTCGTATCCAAGATAATTGTGTAGTTCAGAGTGTGTAGTCTTAGAGTGATGATCTTAATTCACCGAGGTTAGCTAGCCAGCTATTTTGTCGTCCTTAACGTAGGAGACACTCCTAGCTAGTCAATAGCCAGCCAACGTCTACTGAATAGAACTTTCGCATTCCGGTCGCATTCCGCGTCGCTCCACAGGTAGTATCACTTTCATTTCATTTCATTACAGTCCCAACGGTGTGATTTGTTTGATCGTAGCTAGCTACATAGCTAGCTACATAGCCGTCTTTGTTTCAAAGATAATTGTGTAGTCTAGAGCGATTTTCTAGATTAGCTAGCCAGCTATTGTCGTTCTCCTAACGCAACATAACGTAACCAACACTGCTAGCTAGCCAGCTAGCCCCCGAAAAGCAGCATTAGCGTAGCCTCTTCTCTAGCCTGTCAACTATGTGTCTGTCTATCCCTGTTCTCTCCTCTCTGCACAGACCATACAAACGCTCCACACCGCATGGCCGCGGCCACCCTAATCTGGTGGTCCCAGCGCGCACGACCCACGTGGAGTTCCAGGTCTCCGGTAGCCTCTGGAACTGCCGATCTGCGGCCAACATGGCAGAGTTCATCTCAGCCTATGCCTCCCTCCAGTCCCTCGACTTCTTGGCTCTGACGGAAACATGGATCACCACAGACAACACCGCTACTCCTACTGCTCTCTCTTCGTCCGCCCACGTGCTCTCGCACACCCCGAGAGCTTCTGGTCAGCGGGGTGGTGGCACCGGGATCCTCATCTCTCCCAAGTGGTCATTCTCTCTTTCTCCCCTTACCCATCTGTCTATCGCCTCCTTTGAATTCCATGCTGTCACAGTTACCAGCCCTTTCAAGCTTAACATCCTTATCATTTATCGCCCTCCAGGTTCCCTCGGAGAGTTCATCAATGAGCTTGATGCCTTGATAAGCTCCTTTCCTGAGGACGGCTCACCTCTCACAGTTCTGGGCGACTTTAACCTCCCCACGTCTACCTTTGACTCATTCCTCTCTGCCTCCTTCTTTCCACTCCTCTCCTCTTTTGACCTCACCCTCTCACCTTCCCCCTACTCACAAGGCAGGCAATACGCTCGACCTCATCTTTACTAGATGCTGTTCTTCCACTAACCTCACTGCAACTCCCCTCCAAGTCTCCGACCACTACCTTGTATCCTTTTCCCTCTCGCTCTCATCCAACACTTCCCACACTGCCCCTACTCGGATGGTATCGCGCCGTCCCAACCTTCGCTCTCTCTCCCCGCTACTCTCTCCTCTTCCATCCTATCATCTCTTCCCTCTGCTCAAACCTTCTCCAACCTATCTCCTGATTCTGCCTCCTCAACCCTCCTCTCCTCCCTTTCTGCATCCTTTGACGCTCTATGTCCCCTATCCTCCAGGCCGGCTCGGTCCTCCCCTCCCGCTCCGTGGCTCGACGACTCATTGCGAGCTCACAGAACAGGGCTCCGGGCAGCCGAGCGGAAATGGAGGAAAACTCGCCTCCTGCGGACCTGGCATCCTTTCACTCCCTCCTCTCTACATTTTCCTCCTCTGTCTCTGCTGCTAAAGCCACTTTCTACCACTCTAAATTCCAAGCATCTGCCTCTAACCCTAGGAAGCTCTTTGCCACCTTCTCCTCCCTCTTGAATCCTCCTCCCCCTCCTCCCTCTCTGCAGATGACTTCGTCAACCATTTTGAAAAGAAGGTCGACGACATCCGATCCTCGTTTGCTAAGTCAAACGACACCGCTGGTTCTGCTCACACTGCCCTACCCTGTGCTCTGACCTCTTTCTCCCCTCTCTCTCCAGATGACATCTCGCGTCTTGTGACGGCCGGCCGCCCAACAACCTGCCCGCTTGACCCTATCCCCTCCTCTCTTCTCCAGACCATCTCCGGTGACCTTCTCCCTTACCTCACCTCGCTCATCAACTCATCCCTGACCGCTGGCTCACGTCCCTCCCGTCTTCAAGAGAGCGAGAGTTGCACCCTTCTGAAAAAACCTACACTCGATCCCTCCGATGTCAACAACTACAGACCAGTATCCCTTCTTTCTTTTCTCTCCAAAACTCTTGAACGTGCCGTCCTTGGCCAGCTCTCCCGCTATCTCTCTCAGAATGACCTTCTTGATCCAAATCAGTCAGGTTTCAAGACTAGTCATTCAACTGAGACTGCTCTTCTCTGTATCACGGAGGCGCTCCGCACTGCTAAAGCTAACTCTCTCTCCTCTGCTCTCATCCTTCTAGACCTATCGGCTGCCTTCGATACTGTGAACCATCAGATCCTCCTCTCCACCCTCTCCGAGTTGGGCATCTCCGGCGCGGCCCACGCTTGGATTGCGTCCTACCTGACAGGTCGCTCCTACCAGGTGGCGTGGCGAGAATCCGTCTCCTCACCACGTGCTCTCACCACTGGTGTCCCCCAGGGCTCTGTTCTAGGCCCTCTCCTATTCTCGCTATACACCAAGTCACTTGGCTCTGTCATAACCTCACATGGTCTCTCCTATCATTGCTATGCAGACGACACACAATTAATCTTCTCCTTTCCCCCTTCTGATGACCAGGTGGCGAATCGCATCTCTGCATGTCTGGCAGACATATCAGTGTGGATGACGGATCATCACCTCAAGCTGAACCTCGGCAAGACGGAGCTGCTCTTCCTCCCGGGGAAGGACTGCCCGTTCCATGATCTCGCCATCACGGTTGACAACTCCATTGTGTCCTCGTCCCAGAGCGCTAAGAACCTCGGCGTGATCCTGGACAACACCCTGTCGTTCTCAAATAACATCAAGGCGGTGGCCCGTTCCTGTAGGTTCATGCTCTACAACATCCGCAGAGTACGACCCTGCCTCACACAGGAAGCGGCGCAGGTCCTAATCCAGGCACTTGTCATCTCCCGTCTGGATTACTGCAACTCGCTGTTGGCTGGGCTCCCTGCCTGTGCCATTAAACCCCTACAACTCATCCAGAACGCCGCAGCCCGTCTGGTGCTCAACCTTCCCAAGTTCTCTCACGTCACCCCGCTCCTCCGCTCTCTCCACTGGCTTCCAGTTGAAGCTCGCATCCGCTACAAGACCATGGTGCTTGCCTACGGAGCTGTGAGGGGAACGGCACCTCAGTACCTCCAGGCTCTGATCATGCCCTACACCCAAACAAGGGCACTGTGTTCATCCACCTCTGGCCTGCTCGCCTCCCTACCACTGAGGAAGTACAGTTCCCGCTCAGCCCAGTCAAAACTGTTCGCTGCTCTGGCCCCCCAATGGTGGAACAAACTCCCTCACGACGCCAGGACAGCGGAGTCAATCACCACCTTCCGGAGACACCTGAAACCCCACCTCTTTAAGGAATACCTAGGATAGGATAAAGTAATCCTTCTCCCCCCCTTAAAAGACCTAGATGCACTATTGTAAAGTGGCTGTTCCACTGGATGTCATAAGGTGAAAGCACCAATTTGTAAGTCGCTCTGGATAAGAGCGTCTGCTAAATGACTTAAATGTAAATGTAAATAGTCGGGTGTTGGTATTCGATTGGATCCTTTTATCAAATACCTCTTTGGTTGTTTAGGCTGCCATCACTGATAGTCGGGTGTTGGTATTCGATTGGATCCTTTTATCAAATACCTCTTTTATCAATAGGCCTTAGTTCTTTAGAGCTGTTGCGCGATCGCGAGTTCTCAATACAGACTACTTGAAGGGTATCCATCAGTTTTCCCCCGCGAGGTATTAATTGCTAAAAGTTAGATCACTAAAGGCAAGTTCATACTTGTATGTCTGCAGATCCAAAATGTAGGCTTAGTTTCTGGTTTGTTATGGGATGTTTACAAAGCCATCTGCAGCTGCTGTCCGCGGGGGTCCCTCCTGCCCACCGTGCACATCCCCAAACATTTCTGACCCGATATGTCTGTGGATGCGGCTTCATTGGAAAACAAGCCTCCATTCGAATAATGCATTATGCAAATCGACTGCCAGAGGATGGTCTAATATTTTAGGACGCAGTCAACGCCCCTGTTAGCTGTGTAGTGGGGCTTTGCTTTTCGCTGCTGGCATTTTGATGACCTGTAAATGGCTTCACAATCTTGGCTTCACAATCTTGGCAAATGCAACAGAAAGAGAAATGAAGTCCAAGTAATTTTAACTGCATTTGTGCTGCTGTCACGGGGGGCCTCTCAAAAGTGTAAAGCGGTTTCCTTATCCTTAGGTCCTCTCCTCCATGAGCATTAGGTTTAAATGCCCAGGGCAGTCACATTTGTTATTCCTGTGTTTTGTATCATATAGTACAACAGTTGATGAAACTAACACTTTTTAAAAGTGTGATCAGTGTCATTTCCTGATAGTTGCTAGTTGAAAATACAATTTACAGAGGGCCTTCTAATCAGCAGGTTTTGCATGGTGGAGTTTCAGCTTGCCTGGTAAGATCACCAGGTGGTAAATCAATGAATAGAGTGAAAATAAAGACTTCCAAACCTCTCAGCTAGTGTTCACTTTTTCCCTTTCCACTCAGACCACTTCTAGACAGTTGTTTATGGTAAGGCCTGATAGGGGAGGAAGAAATGAATTGGTATTGAGACCCATGCCTAGTCATTAGGGCTGGTGAATTTCCTGGGACCTCATGATATTATGACAATACTTTGGTGCCGATTACAATATGTATTGTGAATCGTTACTGTGATTTTATTTTGATTTGACGTCACCATATGTCTGCTGCAGAGAGACAGTGCCATGAGAAGTTTTGATCGGTCATGGAAATAAAAGTGCTGAAAACAAATTTGGCTCCCTATTTAAAAAGAAGATGGAGAACAAGCTATGAAGGAAAAATACAGCCAACTGGCGCAAAAATATTGCGATATTGTTGATACGATATATCATCAAATAATATCCCGATAAGTAACTGTATATATTTTTTCACAATCACTACTATTCAATGAGATTCACCTAGTTTTCCCCAATGCAGAATGAGATCATGTCAAAGCCTGGGGCTAAATTTAGCCAACCGCTTACCTAATCTTTGGCAACCCAAGGCTCTGTGGCTTGTCCCGCCCTCATTGTACTTGTTCCCTAGGGCCCTTGAAGACGATCACACCAGCAAACATCATTAGCATCACTTGATCTGTTCCACTTCCAAAAAGTGACCTAACGTGCCCTTCTCCTCCAACACACACACACACACACACACACACCCTTCTAACAAGGGTGGCTTAAGGTTCAAGGCACCCAGTCTTTGAACGACTCAATCATGTCCACGAGACATGTGACAGCTTTTTATCCTCCCCCTCCACAAAAGCTGCTTGCCGAAGATTAATTTCCTGGCTATTAATTACACTTCGGGGCCTCTGGGCTTTTGTCGTGGGATTTTCCTAGCCCCCCCCCACAAAGACTTAAACTGAAAGTAATTTAGGCTGAGTCCGTGTCAAAAGGGCATGAGGTCCCTGTTCTACTTGTACCACACTGAGTTGTCTCCCTTTTCCACAATATTGGCCTGTATGTTAAGGCCTATATTTTAATACTGTCTTGTTTTTATTCCGTCTTATTTATGCATCTTCTGTATACCACCCCTACCTTGTCACAACATAACTTCTTTGGGGTAAGGGGCAGTATTGGGAATTTTCGATGAAAAGCGTGCCCAAATTAAGCTGCCTGCTACTCAGCCATAAAAGCTAGAGTATGCATATAATTAGTTGATTTGGATAGAAAACTCTGACGTTTCTAAAAATGTTTGAATGATGTCTGTGAGTATAACATGGCAGGCAAAAACCTGAGAAAAAAATCCAACCAGGAAGTGGGAAATCTGAGGTTTGTAGTTTTTGACCTTAGCCCCTATCGAATACACAGTGGGATATTGGTAATTTTGCACTTCCTACGGCTTCCACTAAATGTCAACAATCTTTAGAAACTTGTTTGATGCTTCTACTCTAAAGGAGGGGCTCATAAGAGCTCTTTGAGTGAGTGGTCTGGCAGAGTGCCACTTGCTCAGTCTCGCACTCTCGCGTGAAAGGTAGCTCTCGTTCCACTTCATTTCTGAAGACAAAGGAATTGTCGGGTTGGAACATTATTGAAGATTTATGTTAAAAACATCCTAAAGATTGATTCTATACATCGTTTGATGTGTTTCTACTAACTGTAACGGAGCTTTTTTGACTTTTCGTCTGAAACTAGTGAACGCGCTTTATGAATGGATTACTGGACTGAACGCGCTAACAAAAGGAGCTATTTTGACATAAATGATGGACATTATCGAACAAAACAAACATTTATTGTGGAACTGGGATGCCTGGGAGTGCATTCTGATGAAGCTCATCAAAGGTAAGTGAATATTTATAATGCTATTCTGATTAATGTTGACTCCACAACATGGTGGATATATGTATGGGCTCTGAGCGCTCTACTCATATTATAGCATGGTGTGCTTTTTCGGGAAAGTTTTTAAAAATCTGACACAGCGGATGCGTTAAGGAGAAGTGGATCTAAAATTCCATGCAATACACTTGTATCTTTTATCAATGTTTATTATGAGTATTTCCGTAAAATTGATGTGGCTCTCTGCAAAATCACTGGATGTTTTGGAACTACTGAACGTAACACGCCAATGTAAACTCAGATTTTAGTGATTCATTTGATCTATATTTCTGCTTTTTATGACTCCTCTCTTTGGTTGGAAAATGGTTGAATGCTTTCTGTGACTAGTTGCTGACCTAACATAATGATATGTTGTGCTTTTGCCGAAAAGCGTTTTTGAAATCAGACACTGTGGATTAACGAGAAGTTTATCTATAAAATGGTGTAAAATACTTCTATGTTTGAGGAATTTTAATTATGGGATTTCTGTTGTTTTGAATTTGGCGCCCTGCAATTTCACTGGCTGTTGAGAGGTGGGACGCTCACGTCCCGAACGGTCCCAGAGAGGTTAAAAAAGGAAATATAATAATTCCACAAATTAAACTTTGAACAAGGCACACCTGTTAATTGAAATGCATTCCACGTGACTACCTCATGAAGCTGGATGAGAGAATGCCAAGAGTGTGCAAAGCTGTCAGGGCAAGGGGCGGTTAATCTAAAATCTATTTAGATTAGTTTAACATTTTTTCAGTTACTACATGATTCCATATGTGTTATTTCATAGTTTTGATGTCTTCACTATTATCCTACAATGTAGGAAATTGTACAAATAAAATCCCCTTGAATGAGTAGGTCTGTCCAAACTTTGTGTGTGTGTGTTTTCAAGTGTCACAGCTGAGCAAAAGGTGGAGCAAGTGATTTTATTAATGTTTTATGAATTCCTGACTGAGGGTTGTGGGGGGCGGGCTTAAAAATGTGATATTCCATATAAGTCCACAACAATTTTTACACCAAAGCAGGAGACTACGTTAGAGGTAAAAAAAAATTATGTCATTCAATTGGGCAAAACATATGCCCACTCAATGGATACAATTCATCATTCTACCAGGGCGACCTACATTCCATCAAATTGTATTTGTCACATGCGCCGAATACAACCGGTGTAGACCTTACAGTGAAATGCTTACTTACAAGCCCTTAACCAACAATGCAGTTTTAAGAAAAAAAACTAAAACAAATAATGGAGCAGCAGTAAAATAACAATAGTGAGGCTATATACAGGGGGTACCGGTGCGGGGGAACCGGTTAGTCGAGGTAATTTAAGTAATATTTACATGTCTGTAGAAGTAAAGTGACCATGCAAGGATAATAGCAGAGTAGCAGCAGCTTAAAAGGTGGAGCATGATGCAAATAGTCTGGGTAGCCATTTGATTAGATGTTCAGGAGTCTTATGGCTTGGGGGTAGATGCTGTTTAGAACAGTGCTCCGGGCAGCCGAGCGGAAATGGAGGAAAACTCGCCTCCCTGCGGACCTGGCATCCTTTCACTCCCTCCTCTCTACATTTTCCTCTTCTGTCTCTGCTGCTAAAGCCACTTTCTACCACTCTAAATTCCAAGCATCTGCCTCTAACCCTAGGAAGCTCTTTGCCACCTTCTCCTCCCTCCTGAATCCTCCTCCCCCTCCCCCCCCTCCTCCCTCTCTGCAGATGACTTCGTCAACCATTTTGAAAAGAAGGTCGACGACATCCGATCCTCGTTTGCTAAGTCAAACGACACCGCTGGTTCTGCTCACACTGCCCTACCCTGTGCTCTGACCTCTTTCTCCCCTCTCTCCAGATGAAATCTCGCGTCTTGTGACGGCCGGCCGCGCAACAACCTGCCCGCTTGACCCTATCCCCTCCTCTCTTCTCCAGACCATTTCCGGAGACCTTCTCCCTTACCTCACCTCGCTCATCAACTCATCCCTGACCGCTGGCTACGTCCCTTCCGTCTTCAAGAGAGCGAGAGTTGCACCCCTTCTGAAAAAACCTACACTCGATCCCTCCGATGTCAACAACTACAGACCAGTATCCCTTCTTTCTTTTCTCTCCAAAACTCTTGAACGTGCCGTCCTTGGCCAGCTCTCCCGCTACCTCTCTCAGAATGACCTTGATCCAAATCAGTCAGGTTTCAAGACTAGTCATTCAACTGACACTGCTCTTCTCTGTATCACGGAGGCGCTCCGCACTGCTAAAGCTAACTCTCTCTCCTCTGCTCTCATCCTTCTAGACCTATCGGCTGCCTTCGATACTGTGAACCATCAGATCCTCCTCTCCACCCTCTCCGAGTTGGGCATCTCCGGCGCGGCCCACGCTTGGATTGCGTCCTACCTGACAGGTCGCTCCTACCAGGTGGCGTGGCGAGAATCTGTCTCCTCACCACGCGCTCTCACCACTGGCGTCCCCCAGGGCTCTGTTCTAGGCCCTCTCATATTCTCGCTATACACCAAGTCACTTGGCTCTGTCATAACCTCACATGGTCTCTCCTATCATTGCTATGCAGACGACACACAATTAATCTTCTCCTTCCCCCTTCTGATGACCAGGTGGCGAATCGCATCTCTGCATGTCTGGCAGACATATCAGTGTGGATGACGGATCACCACCTCAAGCTGAACCTCTGCAAGACGGAGCTGCTCTTCCTCCCGGGGAAGGACTGCCCGTTCCATGATCTCGCCATCACGGTTGACAACTCCATTGTGTCCTCGTCCCAGAGCGCTAAGAACCTTGGCGTGATCCTGGACAACACCCTGTCGTTCTCAACTAACATCAAGGCGGTGGCCCGTTCTTGTAGGTTCATGCTCTACAACATCCGCAGAGTACGACCCTGCCTCACACAGGAAGCAGCGCAGGTCCTAATCCAGGCACTTGTCATCTCCCGTCTGGATTACTGCAACTCGCTGTTGGCTGGGCTCCCTGCCTGTGCCATTAAACCCCTACAGCTCATCCAGAACGCCGCAGCCCGTCTGGTGTTCAACCTTCCCAAGTTCTCTCACGTCACCCCGCTCCTCCGCTCTCTCCACTGGCTTCCAGTTGAAGCTCGCATCCGCTACAAGACCATGGTGCTTGCCTACGGAGCTGTGAGGGGAACGGCACCTCAGTACCTCCAGGCTCTGATCAGGCCCTACACCCAAACAAGGGCACTGCGTTCATCCACCTCTGGCCTGCTCGCCTCCCTACCACTGAGGAAGTACAGTTCCCGCTCAGCCCAGTCAAAACTGTTCGCTGCTCTGGCCCCCCAATGGTGGAACAAACTCCCTCACGACGCCAGGACAGCGGAGTCAATCACCACCTTCCGGAGACACCTGAAACCTCACCTCTTTAACTAGTTGCTCCTACCCTCTACTTTTTTGAACATTTTGTTAAAAATCGCGCAACATTTCAGCGCCCTGCTACTCATGCCAGGAATATAGTACGTTCATATGGTTAGAATGTGTGGATAGGAAACCCTCGGACGTTTTTAAAACTGGTTAAATCACGACTGTGGCTATAACATAACGTGCGTTACATCGGAAAGCGCAGGAAAACCTGATCACAGAAAATGGAAATAAATATCCTTGCGCCACTTCCAGCAATTGTTAACAGTGAGCCGAATTAGATAAGACCGAGCATTCAACTCCCACAGCATCCCCATGTTGTCTAGAGTCTTGTGAATTGAATCATCTTTGATTCTTGGTTGAACCGAAACAGGGGCACCACTTACCTCCGGTCTCCGCCCAGATCATTCCGGAAGAGCTCTCTCGTGAAATTTTTTCCAAGACCACAGCTAATGATTTTTACATCGCCTACGGATGATTTTTATCGCTTATTAACGTTTACTAATACCTAAAGTAGCATTACAAACGTATTTCGAAGTGTTTTGTGAAAGTTTATCGTCTACTTTTTGAATTTTAAAAAATGACGTTACGTTGTGAAATCGCTGTTTTTTTTCGTTTATCACACAGTCTACATATAACGATATCTTGGCTTTATATGGCCCGATTTAATCGAAATAAAGACCCAATAGTGTTTATGGGACATCTAGGAGTGCCAACAAAGAAGATGGTGAAAGGTAATGACTGTTTTCTATTTTATTGTGCGGTTTGTGTAACGCCGAAATGCTAATTATTTTGTTTACGTCCCCTGCTGTGCTTTTGTGTTGTAGTTTATTGGTGCATGCTATCAGATAATAGCTTCTCATGCTGTCGCCGAAAAGCATTTTAAAAATCTGACTTGTTGCCTGGATTCACAACGAGTGTAGTTTTAATTTGATACCCTGCATGTGTATTTTAATGAACTTTTGAGTTTTAACTAATACTATTAGCATTTAGCGTAGTGCATTTGCATTTCCAGAGCTCTAGTTGGGACGCAAGCGTCCCAAGTAGAAGCAAGAGGTTAAGGAATACCTAGGATAGGATAAAGTAATCCTTCTCACCCCCTTAAAAGATTTAGATGCACTATTGTAAAGTGGCAGTTCCACTGGATGTCATAAGGTGAACGCACCAATTTGTAAGTCGCTCTGGATAAGAGCGTCTGCTAAATGACTTAAATGTAAATGTAAGCCTCTTGGACCTAGACTTGGCGCTCTTCTACTGCTTGCCATGCGGTAGCAGAGAGAACAGTCCTATGACTAGGGTGGCTGGAGTCTTTGACAATTTTTAGGGCATTCCTCTGACACCGCCTGGTTTAGAGGTCCTGGATGGAAGGAAGCTTGGCCCCAGTGATGTACTGGGCCGTACGCACTACCCTCTGTAGTGCCTTGCGGTCGGAGTCCGAGCAGTTGCCATACCAGGCAGTGATGCAACCTGTCAAGATGCTCTTGACGGTGCAGCTGTAGAACCTTTTTGAGGATCTTAGGACCCATGCCAATTCTTTTCAATCTCCTGAGGGGGAATAGGTTTTGTTGTGCCCTCTTTACGACTGTCTTGGTGTGCTTGGACCATGAAAGTTTGTTGGAACTTATAGCTCTCAACCTTCTCCACTACAGCCCTGTCGTTGTAAATGGGGGCGTGCTCAGTCCTCCTTTTCCTGGAGTCCACAATCATCGCCTTTGTCTTGATCACTTTGAGGGGAGAGGTTGTTATCCTTTTACCACTCGGTCAGGTCTCTGACCTCCTTCCTATAGGCTGTCTCGTCTTTGTCGTTGATCAGGCCTACCACTGTTGTCATCGGCCAACTTAATGATGGTGTTGGAGTAGTGCCTGGCTGTGCAGTCATGAGTGAACTGGGAGAACAGGAGGGGACTGAGCACACACCCCTGAGGGGCCCCCGTGTTGAGGATCAGCATGGTGGATGTGTTGTTACCTACCCTTACTACCTGTGGGCGGCCTGTCAGGAAGTCCAGGATCCAGTTGCAGAGGGAGATGTTAAGTCCCAGGGTCCTTAGCTTCGTGATGAGCTTTGAGGGCACTATAATTTTGAACGCTGAGCTGTAGTCAATAAATAGCATTCTCACATAGATATGAAAGGGCAATGTAGAGTGCAATAAAGAATGCATAATCTGTGGATCTTTTGGGGCGGTATGCAAATTAGTGGGTGTAGGGTTTCTAGGATTATGATGTTGATGTGAGCCATGACTAGCCTTTCAGAGCACTTCATGGCTACAGACGTGAGTGCTACTGGTCGGTTGTCATTTAGGAAGGTTACCTTGGTGTTTCTGGGCACAGGGAGTATGGTGGTCTGCTTGAAATGTGGGTATTACAGATTGACAGGGAGAGGTTGAAAATGTCAGTGAAGACACTTGACAGTTGGTCAGCGCATGCTTGGAATACACATAGTGGTAATCAGTCTGGCCCTGCGGCCTTGTGAATGTTGACCTGTTTAACGGTCTTCCTCACATTGGCTGCGGAGAGTGTGATCATACAGTTGTCTGGAACAGCTGATGCTCTCATGCATGTTTCAGTGTTACTTGCCTCGAAGCAAGCATATAATTAATTGAGCTCATCTGGTAGGCTTGTGTCACTGGGCAGCTCTCGGCTGTGCTTACCTTTTTTTTAAGTCTGTTATAGTTTGCAAGCCCTGTCACATCCGAGGAGCATTAGAGCTGGTGTAGTACGATTCGATCTTAGTCCTGTATTGATGGGTCGTCTGAGGGCATAGCAGGATTTGTTATAAGCTTCCGGGTTAAGGTCCCCCTCCTTGAAAGCGGCAGCTCTACCCTTTAGCTCAGTGTGGATGTTGCCTGTTATCCATGACTTCTGGTTGGGGTATGTATTTACAGTCACTGTGGGGACAACATCATTGATGCACTTATTGATGAAGCCAATGACTGATGTGGTGTAGTCCTCAATGCCATCAGAATAATCCCTGAACATATTCCATTCTGTGCTAGCAAAACAGTCCTGTAGTTTAGCATCTGCTTCATCTGACCCCTTTTTTTTTTGTTTGTTTTTTGGACAGGGTCCCTGGTCCCTGGTGCAGGAATCAGGAGGATAGAATTATGGTCAGATTTGCCAAATGGAGGGTGAGGGAGAGCTTTGTACTCGCCTCTGTATGTGGAATAAAGGTGCTCTAGAGTTTAAAAAAAAAAGTTTTTATTTTTTATTTTCCTCCCCTCTGGTTGCACATTTAACTTGCTGGATTTAAGTTTCCCTGAATCAAAGTCCCCGGCCACTAGGTGCTCCGCCTCTGTATGAGCATTTTCCTCTTTGCTTATGGCCTTATACAGCTCAGTGAGTACCGTCTTTGTGCCAGCATCCGTTTGTGTAGGTAAATAGACAGCCTCAAAGAATATAGATGCAAACTCTCTAGGTATAGTGCCTTGCAAAAGTATTCATCCCCCTTGGTGTTCTTCCAATTTTGTTGCATTACAACCTGTAATTTTAAATGGATTTTTAATTGAATTTCATGTAATGGGCATACACAAAATATTCCAAATTGCTGAAGAGACATTTAAAAAATAACTTGTTTCAAAATGTAAAAAACTGAAAAGTGGTACGTGCATATGTACTCACACCCTTTGCTATGATGCCCCTAAATAAGATTTGGTACAACCAATTACCTTCAGAAGTCATATAATTAGTTAGATTGCACCCAGGTATCACATTAAGTATCAAATCAAATAAAATTTTATTTGTCACATACACATGGTTAGCAGATGTTAGTGCGAGTGTAGCGAAATGCTTGTGCTTCTAGTTCCGACAATGCAGTAATAACCAACAAGTAATCTAACTAACAATTCCAAAACTACTGTCTTATACACAGTGTAAGAGGATAAAGAATATGTACATAAAGATATATGAATGAGTGATGGTACAGAGCAGCATAGGCAAGATACAGGATGGTATCGAGTACAGTATATACATATGAGATGAGTATGTAAACAAAGTGGCATAGTTAAAGTGGCTAGTGATACATGTATTACATAAGGATGCAGTAGATGATATAGAGTACAGTATATACGTATGCATATGCGATGAATAATGTAGGGTATGTAACATTATATTAGGTAGCATTGTTTAAAGTGGCTAGTGATATATTTTACATCATTTCCCATCAATTCCCATTATTAAAGTGGCTGGAGTTGAGTCAGTGTCAGTGTCAGTGTGTTGGCAGCAGCCACTCAATGTTAGTGGTGGCTGTTTAACAGTCTGATGGCCTTGAGATAGAAGCTGTTTTTCAGTCTCTCGGTCCCAGCTTTGATGCACATGTACTGACCTCGCCTTCTGGATGATAGCGGGGTGAACAGGCAGTGGTTGATGTCCTTGATGATCTTTATGGCCTTCCTGTAACATCGGGTGGTGTAGGTGTCCTGGAGGGCAGGTAGTTTTCCCCCGGTGATGCGTTGTGCAGACCTCACTACCCTCTGGAGAGCCTTACGGTTGTGGGCGGAGCAGTTGCCGTACCAGGCGGTGATACAGCCCGCCAGGATGCTCTCGATTGTGCATCTGTAGAAGTTTGTGAGTGCTTTTGGTGACAAGCCGAATTTCTTCAGCCTCCTGAGGTTGAAGAGGCGCTGCTGCGCCTTCTTCACGATGCTGTGCCTTCTTCACGATGCTGTCTGTGTGAGTGGACCAATTCAGTTTGTCTGTGATGTGTATGCCGAGGAACTTAAAACTTACTACCCTCTCCACTACTGTTCCATCGATGTGGATAGGGGGGTGTTCCCTCTGCTGTCAGGAAGTCCAGTACCCAGTTGCACAGGGCGGGGTCGAGACCCAGGGTGGAGGGTACTATGGTGTTGAATGCCGAGCTGTAGTCGATGAACAGCATTCTCACATAGGTATTCCTCTTGTCCAGATGGGTTAGGGCAGTGTGCAGTGTGGTTGAGATTGCATCGTCTGTGGACCTATTTGGGCGGTAAGCAAATTGGAGTGGGTCTAGGGTGTCTAAGGGCGCGGCTGGGGATGCCGTCTGGGCCTGCAGCCTTGCGAGGGTTAACACGTTTAAATGTCTTACTCACCTCGGCTGCAGTGAAGGAGAGTCCGCATGTTTTCGTTGCAGGCCGTGTCAGTGGCACTGTATTGTCCTCAAAGCGGGCAAAAAAGTTATTTAGTCTGCCTGGGAGCAAGACATCCTGGTCCGTGACTGGGCTGGTATTCTTCTTGTAGTCCGTGATTGACTATAGACCCTGCCACATACCTCTTGTGTCTGAGCCGTTGAATTGAGATTCTACTTTGTCTCTATACTGACCCTTAGCTTGTTTGATAGCCTTGCGGAGGGAATAGCTGCACTGTTTGTATTCGGTCATGTTAACAGTCACCTTGCCCTGATTAAAAGCAGTGGTTCGCGCTTTCAGTTTCACGCGAATGCTGCCATCAATCCACGGTTTCTGGTTAGGGAATGTTTTAATTGTTGCTATGGGAACGACATCTTCAACGCACGTTCTAATGAACTCGCACACCGAATCAGCGTATTCGCCAATGTTGTTATCTGACGCAATACGAAACATATCCCAGTCCACGTGATGGAAGCAGTCTTGGAGTTTGGAATCAGCTTGGTCGGACCAGCGTTGGACAGACCTCAGCGTGGGAGCTTCTTGTTTTAGTTTCTGTCTGTAGGCAGGGATCAACAAAATGGAGTCGTGGTCAGCTTTTCCGAAAGGAGGGCGGGGCAGGGCCTTATATGCGTCGCGGAAGTTAGAGTAACAATGATTCAAGGTTTTTCCACCCCTGGTTGCGCAATCGATATGCTGATAAAATTTAGGGAGTCTTGTTTTCAGATTAGCCTTGTTAAAATCCCCAGCAGCCTCCGGATAAATGGATTCCAGTTTGCAAAGAGTCAAATAAAGTTCGTTCAGAGCCATCGATGTGTCTGCTTGGAGGGGAATATATACGGCTGTGATTATAATCGAAGATCATTTTCTTGGTAGATAATGCGGTCGACATTTGATTGTGAGGAATTCTAAATCAGGTGAACAGAAGGATTTGAGTTCCTGTATGTTGTTGTGACCACACCACGTCTCGTTAATCATAAAGCATACGCCCCCGCCCCTCTTCTTACCAGAAAGATGTTTGTTTCTGCCGGCGCGATGCGTGGAGAAACCCGCTGGCTGCACCGCCTCCGATAGCGTCTCTCCAGTGAGCCATGTTTCCGTGAAGCAAAGAACGTTACAGTCTCTGATGTCCCTCTGGAATGCTACCCTTGCTCGGATTTCATCAACCTTGTTGTCAAGAGACTGGACATTGGCGAGAAGAATGCTAGGGAGTGGTGCACGATGTGCCCGTCTCCGGAGTCTGACCAGAAGACCGCCTCGTTTCCCTCTTTTACGGAGTCGTTTTTTTTGGGTCGCCGCATGGGATCCATTCCGTTGTCCTGGTTGAAAGGCAGAACACAGGATCCACGTCGCGAAAATCATATTCTTGGTCGTACTGATGGTGAGTTGACGCTGATCTTATATTCAGTAGTTCTTCTCGACTGTATGTAATGAAACCTAAGATGACCTGGGGTACTAATGTAAGAAATAACACGTAAAAAAACAAAAAACTGCATAGTTTCCTAGGAACGCGAAGCGAGGTGGCCATCTCTGTCGGCGCCGGAAGTAGTTACATGATCTCAGTATATACAGTTGAAGTCGGAAGATTACATACACCGTAGCCAAATACATTTAAACTGAGTTTTTCACGATTCCTGACATTTAATCCTAGTAAAATTTCCTGTCTTTATTTTAAGAATGGGAAATGTCAGAATAATAGTGGAGTGATTTTATTTCAGCTTTTATTTCTTTCATCACATTCCCAGTGGGTCAGAAGTTTACTAAATTATTATTTGGTAGCATTGCCTTTAAAACATTTCTGGTAGCCTTCCACAAGCTTCCCTCAATAAGTTGGGTGAATTTTGGCCCATTCCTTCTGACAGAGCTGGTGTAACTGAGTCAGGTTTGTGGGAAACCTTGCTCGCACACGCTTTTTCAGTTCTGTCCACAACTTTTCTATAGGATTTAGGTCAGGGCTTTGTGATGGTCCCATGGTGTTTATACTTGCGTACTATTGTTTGTACAGATGAACATGGTACCTTCAGGCATTTGGAAATTGTTCCCAAGGATGAACCAGACTTGTGGAGGTCTCCAATTTTTTTCTGAGGTCTTGGCTGATTTCTTTAGATTTTCCCATGTCAAGCAAATAGGCACTGAGTTTGAAGGTAGGCCTTGAAATACATCCACAGGTACACCTCCAATTGACTCAAATGATGTCAACTAGCCTATCAGAAGCTTCTAATGCTATGACATTTTCTGGAATTTTCCAAGCTGTTTAAAGGCACAGTCAACTTAGTGTATGTAAACTTCTGACCCTCTGGAATTGTGATACAGTGAATTAATCTGTCTGTAAACAATTGTTGGAAAAATTAGTGCAGCAAACTCTCTCCAGAAGTTCAGTGAGGATCTCTGAATGATCCAATGTTGACCTAAATGACTAATGATGATGATAAATACAATCCACCTGTGTGTAATCAAGTCTCCGTATAAATGCACCTGCACTGTGATAGTCTCAGAGGTCCGTTAAAAGCGCAGAGAGCATCATGAAGAACAAGGAACACACCAGGCAGGTCCGAGATACTGTTGTGAAGAAGTTTAAAGCCGGATTTGGATACAAAAAGATTTCCCAAGCTTTAAACATCCCAAGGAGCACTGTGCAAGCGATAATATTGAAATGGAAGGAGTATCAGACCACTGCAAATCTACCAAGACCTGGCCGTCCCTCTAAACTTTCAGGTCATACAAGGAGAAGACTGATCAGAGATGCAGCCAAGAGGCCCATGATCACTCTGGATGAACTGCAGAGATCTACAGCTGAGGTGGGAGACTCTGTCCATAGGACAACAATCAGTCATATATTGCACAAATCTGGCCTTTATGGAAGAGTGGCAAGAAGAAAGCCAGTTCTTAAAGATATCCATAAAAAGTGTCGTTTAAAGTTTGCCACAAGCCACCTGGGAGACACACCAAACATGTGGAAGAAGGTGCTCTGGTCAGATGAAACCAAAATTGAACTTTTTGGCAACAATGCAAAACGTTATGTTTGGCGTAAAAGCAACACAGCTCATCACCCTGAATACACCATCCCCACTGTTAAACATGGTGGTGGCAGCATCATGGTTTGGGCCTGCTTTTCTTCAGCAGGGACAGGGAAGATGGTTAAAATTGATGGGAAGATGGATGGAGCCAAATACAGGACCATTCTGGAAGAAAACCTGATGGAGTCTGCAAAAGACCTGAGACTGGGACGGAGATTTGTCTTCCAACAAGACAATGATCCAAAACATAAAGCAAAATCTACAATGGAATGGTTCAAAAATAAACATATCCAGGTGTTAGAATGGCCAAGTCAAAGTCCAGACCTGAATCCAATCGAGAATCTGTGGAAAGAACTGAAAACTGCTGTTCACAAATGCTCTCCATCCAACCTCACTGAGCTCGAGCTGTTTTGCAAGGAAGAATGGGAAAAAATTTCAGTCTCTCGATGTGCAAAACTGATAGAGACATACCCCAAGCGACTTACAGCTGTAATCGCAGTAAAAGGTGGCGCTACTAAGGGGGCTGAATAATTTTGCACGCCCCAATTTTTCAGTTTTTGATTTGTTAAAAAAGTTTGAAATATCCAATAAATGTCGTTCCACTTCATGATTGTGTCCCACATGTTGTTGATTCTTCACAAAAAAATACAGTTTTATATCTTTATGTTTGAAGCCTGAAATGTGGCAAAAGGTCGCAAAGTTCAAGGGGGCCGAATACTTTCGCAAGGCACTGTAAATACACATGGTTGATATTACTAGACATTATCTAGCGTGTCATGCGTTGCGTATAATCGGACTGAGCATACAGGTATCTGACTGAGCAGTGGTAGGCAGAAGCAGGCGCGTAAACATTAATTCAAACAGCACTTTCGTGCGTTTTGCCAGCAGCTCTTCGTTGTGCGTCAAGCATTGCGCTGTTTATGACTTCAAGCATATCAACTCCCGATGAGACTGGTGTAACCGAAGTGAAATGGCTGGCTAGTTAGCGCGTGCTAATAGTGTTTCAAACGCCACTCGCTCGCTCTGAGCCTCGGAGTGGTTGTTTCCCTTGCTCTGCATGGGTAACGCTGCTTCGAGGGTGGCTGTTGTCATTGTGTTCCTGGTTCGAGCCCAGGGAGGAGCTAGGAGAGGGACGGAAGCTATACCGTTACACTGGCAATACTAAAGTGCCTATAAGAACATCCAATAGTCAAAGGTATATGAAATACAAATGGTATAGAGAGAGAGAGTCCTATAATTCCTATAATAACTACAACCTAAACCGTCTTACCTGGGAATATTGAAGACTCATGTTAAAAGGAACCACCAACTTTCATATGTTCTCATGTTCTGAGCAAGGAACTTAAACGTTAGCTTGCTTACATGGCAAATATTGCACTTTTACTTTCTTCCAACACTTTGTTTTTGCATTATTTAAACCAAATTGAACATGTTTCATTATTTATTTGAGGCTAAATTTATTTTATTGATGTTTTATATTAAGTTAAAATAAGTGTTCATTCAGTATTGTTGTAATTGTAATTATTACAAATAAATAAATATCATCCGATTAATCGGAATCTGCTTTTTTGTTCCTCCAATAATCGGTATCGGCGTTGAAAAATCATAATCGGTCGACCTCTAGTCCGAACCCACTTGCCAAGACTATAGTTTGTTAACAAGAAATTTGTGGAGTGGTTGAAAAATGAATTTTAATGATGATGGCAATTTGCATAAACTCCAGAATGTTATGAAGTGATCAGATGAATTGCAATTATTTGCAAAGTCCCTCTTTGCCATGCAAATGAACTGAATTCCTCAAAAACATTTCCACTGTATTTCAGCCCTGCCACAACAGGACCAGCTGACATGTCAGTGATTCGCTCGCTCACACAGGTGTGTGTTGACAAGGAGTTCGAATAACAGACTTGTAGCTTCAAACGGAGGGTTGTGCTTGGAATCATTGTTGTTCCTCTGTCAACCATGGTTGCCTGCATGGAAACGTGTCATCATCATTGCTTTGCACAAAAATGGCTTCACAGGCAAGGATATTGCTGCCAGTAAGATTGCACCTAAATCAACCATTTATTGGGATCGTCAAGAACTTCAAGGAGAGCGGTTCAATTGTTGTGAAGAAGGCTTTAGGGCGCCCAAGAAAGTCCAGCAAGCACCAGGACCGTCTCCTAAAGTTGATTCAGCTGTGGGGCCTGGGAACCACCAGTACAGAGCTTGCTCAGGCACGGCAGCAGGCAGGTGTGAGTGCATCTGCATGCACAGTGAGGTGAAGACTTTTGAAGGATGGCCTGGTGTCAAGAAGGGCAGCAAAGAATCCACTTCTCTCCAGGAAAAACATCAGGACAAGACTGATATTCTGCACAAGGTACAAGGATTGGACTGCTGAGGACTGGAGTAAAGTCATTTTTTCTGACGAATCTCCTGTCCGGTTGTTTGGGCATCTGGAAAAAAGCTTGTCCGGAGAAGACAAGGTGAGCGCTACTATCAGTCCTTTGTCATGCCAACAGTAAAGCATCCTGAGACCATTCATGTGTGGGGTTGCTTCTCAGCCAAGGGAGTGGGCTCACTCACAATTTTACCTAGGAACACAGCCATGAATTAAGAATGGTACCAACACATCCTCCAAGAGCAACTTCTCCCAACCATCCAGGAACAGTTTGATGACTCTCCTTGCCATAAGGCAAACGTGATAACTAAGTGGCTCGGGGAACAAAATATCAATATTTTGTGTCCATGGCCAGGATACTCCCCAGACTTAATCCCATTGAGAACTTGTGGTCAATCCTCAAGAGGCAGGTGGACAAACAAAACCCCACAAATTCTGACAAACTCCAAGCATTGATTATGCAAGAATGGGCTGCCATCAGTCAGGATGTGGCCCAGAAGTTAATTGACAGCATGGCAGGGCAGATTGCAGAGGTCTTGAAAAAGAAGGGTCAACAGTGCAAATATTGACTCTTTGCATCAACTTCATGTAATTGTCAATAAAAGCCTTTGACACTTATGAAATGCTTGTAATTATACTTCAGTATTCCATAGTAACATCTGACAAAAAGACACTTAAGCAGCAAACTTTGTGGAAATTAATATTTGTCATTCTCAAGACTGGTCACATCTGAATATACCAGTTCCCGAAAGGCATCAGAGTCTGCAACACCACTAAGCAAGCGGGACAATGTTGTCAGGGACAATGTTGTGGAGAAGTACAGATCAGGGTTGAGTTATTAAAAAATATCCAAAACTTTGAACATCCCACGGAGCCCCATTTTTAAATCCATAAATAAATTGAAAGAATATGGCACCACAACGAACCTGGCAAGAGAGGGCCGCCCACTAAAACTCACGGACCAGGCAAGGAGGGCATTAATCGGAGAGGCAACAAAGAGACCAAAGATAACCCTGAAGGAACTGCAAAGCTCCACAGAGGATATTGGAGTATCTGTTCATAGGACCACTTTAAGCTGAACACTCCATAGAGCTGGGCTTTACAGGAGAGTGACCAGAAAAAAGCCATGCTAAAAGAACAGGAGAGTGACTAGAAAAAGGCCATGCTAAAATAAAAAAATAAGCAAACGCCATCCTGTGGGGATGTTTTTCTTCGGCAGAGACTGGGAAACTGGTCAGAATTGAAGGATGGCGCTGAATACAGGGAAATTCTTGAGGAAAACCTGTTTTAGTCTTCAAGAGATTTGAGACTGGGACGGAGGTTCACCTTCCAGCAGGACAATGACCCTAAGCATACTACTAAAGCAACACTCGAGTGGTTTAAGGGAAAACATTTAAATGTCTTGGAATGGCCTAGTCAAAGCCCAGACCTCAATCCAATTGAGATTCTGTGGTATGACTTAAAGATTGCTGTACACCAGCCGAACCCATCCAACTTGAAGGAGCTGGACCAGTTTTTGCCTTGAAGAATGGGCAACAATCCCAGTGGCTAGATGTGCCAAGCTTATAAAGAGACATGCAGCTGTAATTGCTGCAAAAGGTGGCCTCAAAGTATTGACTTTGGGGGGTGAATAGTTATGCATGCTCAAGTTTTCATTTTTTTTTTGTCGTTTCTTGTTTGTTTCACAAGAGAAAATATTTTTAATCTTCAAAGTGGTAGGCATGTTGTGTAAATCCAATGATACAAACTCCCGAAAAATACATTTTAATTCCAGGTTGTAAGGCAATAAAATAGGAAAAATGCCAAGGGGGTGAATACTTTCGCAAGCCACTGTAGATAGTGTGGTCTACACCTTATCATGAGATACTCTACCATACGCAAGCAAAACCTCAAGACTTCCTTAGATACCGTGCACCAGTTGTTTACAAATATACAGTGGGGCAAAAAAGTATTTAGTCAGCCACCAATTGTGCAAGTTCTCCCACTTAAAAAGATGAGAGAGGCATGTAATTTTCATCATAGGTACACTTCAACTTTGACGGACAAAATGAGAAAACAAAATCCAGAAAATCACATTGTAGGATTTTTAATGAATGTATTTGTAAATTATGGTGGAAAATAAGTTTTTGGTCAATAACAAAAGTTTATCTCAATACTTTGTTATATACCCTTTGTTGGCAATGACAGAGGTCAAACGTTTTCTGTAAGTCTTCACAAGGTTTTCACACACTGTTGCTGGTATTTTGGCCCATTCCTCCATGCAGATCTCCTCTAGAGCAGTGATGTTTTGGGGCTGTTGCTGGGCAACACGGACTTTCAACTCCCTCCAAAGATTTTCTATGGGGTTAAGATCTGGAGACTGGCTAGGCCACTCCAGGACCTTGAAATGCTTCTTACGAAGCCACTCCTTCATGTGATAAATAATCTACATAATGACGTAATAACTTCGTCAATTCGTCAGTTTTTATTTGATTTATCACAGCCATATAACCTAGATTGAAAATAGCATTGCTACAATATTTTTTTCGCTGGCCTAAAGTGGGCCACTGATTTGAATGATTGACTGGCCCGGAGGGTTTCCAGAAACTCCCCTGGCTGGCAGGCAGCCCTGTATGTCAAGCCCTGCCTATTTTTTTCAGGGCTTCAGCCCCATCTTACCCTATTGAAAATTAATAATCAAAATGGAAGTGTACTTAATAGCTAAGGTATTGAATGTTGCCAGGCAGAAAGCAAGCAAATATGCTGACCATACACACCAACAGTGGTAGACATTGTTGATAAATGTTATTTGCCTGTCTGTCCCATTGACGTAAAGTTTCGAAACAATAGTTTTGATAAAACACAATTCTAACCATTTTGGTCTGACATTATTGTCTCTGAACTGCTGTGTGGGCAACTCTTCAGCGAGCGAGAACATTTTTTTGTCGCTTTAAAGGTCACGACATCTCCTTTTGCTCAGACATGTTGGTAGTGACTTTTTCAGGCGGTGATTTTGAGATGAATTGACTGGATTTCAGTCTTTCTCATCCTGAAAGGGTTGCCAGAGTTCAAAGCATTCACTCAACCCATACGATCTCACTGTTGCTTTTAGTAACACTTGCGCAAAGAAAGTTTGTATTGTTTGTTTGCTGGAGAAAACAAGGTCGTGTTCATTAGGGCTTGCAATGGAAAATGTTTTAACGTTTTGCAATCGAACAAAAATAAGCATTTCTTAGCTGGTTTTCCTCTGTTTGGTGCCTCATGAATAACCCAGGGTGCCAGTTGTGCTGAGCGTCGACTGGCAGGTGAGGGGTTAGTTTTGCATAGACAATGGGTTTTAATTGAAAGAACTCTGTTTGCATATTCTGGCAATTCATGTCACAACAAAAAGATCAGGCATTGTGGTCCTTTACATCCAGTGACTAAAAGAGCCCTAAGTGAAACTAAACCAGGTTTCTTTTGAATGTGTTGTGGCTCATGTTAACGGTGTTACCAAAGAGAAATGCGTCAACGGGGTAACCAAAGAGAAACATGCTAGTTTGAACTGGATTATGTTAATTTGGGAGTGAACACTACTGCCATCCATTGGCTAAATGGTCTGTTCAATTCAATAAACATTCTGTCTTGGAGTGTATCAATGAATAACATTGTAACCTCTACCCCCTCTTTACCCACAGAAGTTAAGGAGCTGGTCCTGGATGTTGAGGAGGTCATCGTGCCCCTGTTGTCCAGCCCTGTGCCCAGCCCCAGGGACGACAGACCCCTTTCTCCACTATTCCAGCGCTCTGTGTCGGAGGACTCAGCAGGATCCTCTGCCTCGGCCTTGGAGCACGCCAAAATCCGGTAAGGAGGGGCAGTGTGGTTGGAGTAGAGGGGGGTACAAAGTGATATAGAGGTGTCTGTATGCAAGATGGACAGAATAAGGTAGAGCAGGGTAGAAAAAAAGCAAAATTAGATTCCAATAAGAGGCAGAGAGAGTAAGCCGGAAATTCTCTGAGAGAGTGTGAGGGAGAGGGTCACACTAGTGAGAAGGAGAGACTATCAAATAGAAGCCATTAGAGAGCGAGAAAATGACTGTTTCAGACATGGTGTGTGTGAGGCGGTGGCGAGTGAGAACTGTGTGTGTGGTTAACAGTGGCTGGGTTGCGAGGCGTGTGTGTATGGGTGTTTGTGCACCCTATAAAACGAGTCTGAGTAGAGAGGGAGGTAGAGTGTGTGTGTTGAGAGAGCGAGAAACAAGCAAAGAAAATAGGGTATTTTTCAGGGAGAGGGTGGGAGGTGGGGAGGGAGGAGGATGTGTGCTTGCACGCTCGAGTGAGCCACCGCGGTGAGGAGAGAGGACGGGGAAGGGGGAAGCGTGCAGGGAAGGTAAGCGAGGGAGGTAGAGAGGCTGGTGGGGGGAGGGGAACGAGCAGCAAAAATAATTGAGTGCCGGGGATTGTGGGTAGCGGGGAAAAGCAGGCTGGGTAAAGAGGTCTCAGGGCCCTCGGCGGTAACCTGGCAGCTTGCAGACTGCAGGGCTGCTACTGTAATTAGTAAAGGGAGGGGGTGGGGGAGAGATGGGAAAGGGGTGGGCTTTTTCTTTCTAGTCCCAATTAGCAGAGATTGTGCTCCCGCTAATGTACAGCACAGAGGCCCCGGCAACATGTGGAGGGAGGCAGGAAGTCACACACGCATGTACTCGCATGCATACTTTTTAGCTGCTGACAAAAAAAGGCTCTGGGTGTGTTTGGTACCTGAGCACTTCAGATGGCTCTACTATACTATGAAACTGCATGGTGGTGCTGAAAATAAATGAATGGGTGACTGTAATGAAGACTGAATTCTACACTGTTAAACAAACCTATACTGAGAAAAATATAAACGCAACATATAAAGTGTTCATCCCATGTTTCATGAGCTGGAATTAAAGATCCCAGAAATGTTCCATACGCACAAAAAGCTTATTTGTCAAAAATGTTGTGCACAAATGTGTTTACATCCCTGTTAGTGAGCATTTCTCATTTGCCAAGATAATCCATCCACCTGACAGGTGTGGAATATTAAGAAGCTGATTAAACAGCATATTCATATCACAGGTGCACCTTGTGCTGGGAACAATAAATTGCCACTCTAAAATGTGTATAAGAGCGTCTGCTAAATGACTTAAATGTAAATGTAGTTTTGTCATACAACACAATGCCACAGATGTTTCAAGCTTTGAGGGAGCTTGCAATTGGCATGCTGACTGCAGCAATGTCCACCAGAGCTGTTGCCAGATAATTGAATGTTAATTTCTCTACCATAAGCCATCTCCAACATTGTTTTAGATAATTAGGCCGTACATACAACCGCAGACCACGTGTAACCACTCCAGCCCAGGACCTCCACATCTGGCTTCTTCACCTGCGGCATCGTCTGAGACCAGACAGCTGATTAAACTCAAGATTATTTCTGTCTTTAATCAAGCACTTTTGTCACGAAAACGTATTCTGATTGGCTGGGCCTGGCTCCCAAGTGGGTGGGCTTATGCCCTCTCAGGCCCACCCATGGCTGCGCAACCTGCATAGTCATGTGAAATCCATAGATTAGGGCATAATTTATTTCGGTTGACTGATTTCCTTATATGAGCTGTAAAATTGTTGAAATTGTTACGTATTGCGTTTGATATATTTGTTCAGTATAAATGAAATCCATCTGACATGACCCTTTTATTCTAACTGCCTACTAGGGCCATGTCTTTGTCGGTGTCTGAGTGTGTGTGTGTGTTCAGCACTATGCACAAGCAGCCAATCCCTTAATACCCGACTCAAAAATGTTGCTGTCGATCAATGGGTTAGGCGGCTTTGTGGATTCTGTTAGACGGCTTCTTGGATTTGGAATAAAATGCAGCATTCTCAGGGGACATCATTACCAACCTGGTTTTTCCAAAACAAATATCTGAAATATTTACTGTATCCCTGATACCTTTTTTGATTATTTTTGTTGTTGTTGTAGCTGTCAGCATTTACCTCATGTTGGGAGTGTATCAGATTGAAAGCAATATGGCTGCGCAGGTCTCTGTATGGATGTTGTCAAACGATACTGTCTTATAGGTGCTTTTAACCAATGTTGGTATGTAGATGGAGCTTGATTTCAGCACAGTGTTTCTCAACCATTAGGTCTGTTTAGGCGGGATGACCCCCCCCTGAGTTTTTATTTTATTTGTATTATTATTATTAACCTATCCACCACCCTCCTCTTCGGAGGACATGTCTTATTATTATTAACCTATCCACCACCCTCCTCTTCGGAGGACATGTCTTATTATTATTAACCTATCCACCACCCTCCTCTTCGGAGGACATGTCTTATTATTATTAACCTATCCACCACCCTCCTCTTCGGAGGACATGTCTTATTATTATTAACCTATCCACCACCCTCCTCTTCGGAGGACATGTCTTATTATTATTAACCTATCCACCACCCTCCTCTTCGGAGGACATGTCTTATTATTATTAACCTATCCACCACCCTCCTCTTCGGAGGACATGTCTTATTATTATTAACCTATCCACCACCCTCCTCTTCGGAGGACATGTCTTATTATTATTAACCTATCCACCACCCTCCTCTTCGGAGGACATGTCTTATTATTATTAACCTATCCACCACCCTCCTCTTCGGAGGACATGTCTTATTATTATTAACCTATCCACCACCCTCCTCTTCGGAGGACATGTCTTATTATTATTAACCTATCCACCACCCTCTTCTTCGGAGGACATGTCTTATTATTATTAACCTATCCACCACCCTCCTCTTCGGAGGACATGTCTTATTATTATTAACCTATCCACCACCCTCCTCTTCGGAGGACATGTCTTATTATTATTAACCTATCCACCACCCTCCTCTTCGGAGGACATGTCTTATTATTATTAACCTATCCACCACCCTCCTCTTCGGAGGACATGTCTTATTATTATTAACCTATCCACCACCCTCCTCTTCGGAGGACATGTCTTATTATTATTAACCTATCCACCACCCTCCTCTTCGGAGGACATGTCTTATTATTATTAACCTATCCACCAACCTCCTCTTCGGAGGACATGTCTTATTATTATTAACCTATCCACCACCCTCCTCTTCGGAGGACATGTCTTATTATTATTAACCTATCCACCACCCTCCTCTTCGGAGGACATGTCTTATTATTATTAACCTATCCACCACCCTCCTCTTCGGAGGACATGTCTTATTATTATTAACCTATCCACCACCCTCCTCTTCGGAGGACATGTCTTATTATTATTAACCTATCCACCACCCTCCTCTTCGGAGGACATGTCTTATTATTATTAACCTATCCACCACCCTCCTCTTCGGAGGACATGTCTTATTATTATTAACCTATCCACCACCCTCCTCTTCGGAGGACATGTCTTATTATTATTATTATTATTTTTTTACAGCCTTTCTGCTACATATATATCCATGTTACGTACCCATGTTATGTACATGGTAGTTTTATATACAGCACAAACCTGTTTCCTAACCCCTGTTTCTCCCATGTTTCCCCAGTGAAAAGCTGTGTGCCTTCTGCTACAGTGGGGAGAAGAGTTTCCTGGGCCAGGGCGACCTGATGGTGTTTGGCCCCACGCCCGGCTACGTGCCGCTGCACATCCGCAACCGCCGCGGAAGCTCGGAGAAAGACGACGACTACCACGAGGACGACTTCCAAGACGACGACCACGACACCAAGAGCCCGGGGCAGCGCGACAGCGGGAGGGGACTTAAAAAGTAAGTTGCCTTAAATATTGACGTAACGTAGTTGGGTTTATGACATCTTGGGTAACTCAGAGTTGTTGAGTTGGTTTACAATGGCCATTCAGCTAGCAGTGGCAATTTCACACTTGCGATTTCATTGTGATGGTGGTGTTTATGATATCTTAACTTGGCAATGTTGATTATTTTAGCGGTATTGAGTCTCTTGAAGTCATGTTGAATCTCTCAAGTTCCCATTCACCAGTATTGACCCAAGAGTAGCAAGTTTTTGGGGGAAATGGTGTCAGTACGTTCTATCTAGTCTAGGATGTCATTGGGCCCTAGACACGTCTTAATTTTGAGCTGGGAGGGGAACAGAAATGGCTGCTTGACTCTGTAGACCTAATGACTGTTTTTGGGCTACTGAGACTCTTTGATTTCACCATTGGCATTGATTTTGCTGGAGAGAAAATGACAGCTGAAATTATACCTGGGAAAGTGGGTCTACTTTTCTCCAGAATTGAGTGGGATGGTTGGGGGGTGGACGCACACATGTTGGCTGCTGTCCAATGTTACCAGGATGTGCTGTGTAATAACCTTGATGACCTTTGAACCCTGGTAAGTGGTCAAAACTAAACTGGCAGACGTCTAATTACAGTGCCTTTGGAAAGTATTCAGATCCCTTGACTTTTTCCACATTTTGTTACATTTAATCAATCAATTAGAATAAGGCTATAATGTATATATATAATCTATACACAATACCCCATAATGACAAAGCAAAAACAGGTTTTCAGAAATGTTATTTAATTCATTACAAATAAACTGAAATTACACATTAACATAAGTATTCAGACCCTTTACTAAGTACTTTGAAGCACCTTTTGGCAGCGATTACGGTATCGAGTCTTCTTGGGTATGACTCTACAAGCTTGCCACACCTGTATTTGGGGAGTTTCTCCCATGCTCCTCTGCAGATCCTCTCAAACTCTGTCAGGTTTGATGGGGATCGTTGCTGCACAGCTATTTTCAGGTCTCCAGAGATTTCAAATAAAAATCTACTAACATTTTATTGGTCACATATTTAGCAGATGTTATTGCGGGTGTAGCGAAATGCTTGTGTTCCTAGCTCCAACAGTATCTAACAATGCACACATCTAAAAGAATGGAATTAAGAAATGTATAAATTAGATCAAGCAATGTCGTAGTGGCATTGACTAGAATATAGTATATACATATGAGATGAGTAAAGCAGTATGTAAACATTATTAAAGTGGCCAGTGATACCAAGTCAATGTATATAGGGCACTGCCTCTAAGGTGCAGGGTTGCGTAACTGGGTGGAAGCTGGTTAGTGATGGCTATTTAACAGTCTGATGGCCTTGAGAAGGAAGCTGTTTTTCAGTCTTGGTCCCAGCTTTGATGCACCAGTACTGACCTTGCCTTCTGGATGAACAGGCCATGGCTTTGGTGGTCGATGTCCTTGATGATTTTCCTGTGACATCGGGTGCTGTAGGTGTCCTGGAGGGCAGGTAGTTTACCCCCGGCGATGCGTTGGGCAGACCACACCACCTCTGGAGAGCCCTGTGGTTGCGGGCGGCGCAGGTGCCGTACCAGGTGGGGACACAGCTAGACAGGATGCTCTCAATTGTGCGTCTGTAAAAGTTTTAGGGGCCAAGAAAAATGTATTCAGCCTCCTGAGGTTGAAGAGGTGCTGTTGCACCTTTTTCACCATCGTCTCTGGGTGGACCATTTCAGATCGTCAGTGATGTGTACGCAGAGAAATTTGAAGTGTTCCACCTTCTCCACTGCGGTCCCATTGATGTGACTTAAGGGCGTGCTCCCTCTGCTGTTTCCTGAAGTCCACAATCATCTCCTTTGTTTTGTTGACGTTGAGTGAGGTTATTTTCGTGGCACCACTGTCCCAGGGCCCTCCCATCCTCCATGTAGGCTGTCTTGTCATTGTTGGTAATCAGGCCTACTACTGTTGTCGCCTGCAAACTTGATGATTGAGTTGGAGGTGAGCGTGGCCACGCAGTCATGGGTGAACAGGGAGTACAGGCGGGGGCTGAGCACGCACCCTTGTGGGGCCCCTGTGTTGAGGATCAGTGAAGTGGTGTTTCCTACCTTCACCACCTGGGGGCAGCCCTTCAGGACTCAGTTGCACATGGTGGGGTTCAGACCCAGGGCCTCAAGCTTAATGATGAGCTTGGATAGTACTATGGTGTTGATGCTGAGCTATAGTCAATGAACATCATTTTTACTTGGGTATTCCTCCAGATAGGAAAGGGCAGTGTGCAGTGCGAAGGCGATTGCAAAGTCTGTTGTTCTATTGGGGCGGTAAGCAAATTTAAGTGTGTCTAGGGTGTCCGGTAAGGTAGAGGTTTCTCAAAGCACTTCATGATGACAGAAGTGAGTGCTACGGGGTGATAGTCATTGAGTTCAGTTTGCTTTCTTGGATACATGAACAATGGTGGACATCTTGAAGCAGGTGGGGACAGCAGTCTGGGATAGGGAGAGTTTGAATATGTCCGTAAACACGCCAGCCAGCTGGTGTGCGCATGCTCTGAGGACGCGGATAGGGATGCCGTCTGGGCCGGCAGCCTTGCAATGGGTTAAAACACTTAAATGTCTTACTCACGTGGGCCATGGAGAAGGAGAGCCCACAGTCCTTGGTAGCGGGCCGCGTCTGTGGCACTGTGTTATCCTCAAAGTGGACAGAGGTGTTTAGCTTTCAGGCCAAAGAGTTATATCTTGGTGTCATCAGTCCAGAGAATCTAGTTTCTCATGGTCTGAGAGTATTTAGGTGCCTTTGGGCAAACTCCATCGGCCTGTTGTGCCTTTTACTGAGGAGTTTCTTTCGTCTGGCCACTCTGCAATAAAGGCCTGAGTTGGTTGAGTGCTGCAGAGATGGTTGTTCTTCTGGAAGGTCAGGTTCTTTGTGTCACGTGTGCTCCCTCTCCGGCCTCTAGGTCACCAGGCTGCTCGTTATGGTGCACACCTGTCACCATCGTTACTCTCACCTGGACTCTATCACTTCCCTGATTACCTATACCTTTGTATGTATGTATTCTTTTTTAATATATATTTTTTTACAACAAATCAGACATTGAATATCTCTTTAAGCATGGTCAAGTTAATAATTATGCTGTGGATTATGTATTCAATTACCCACACACATTAAACATAGTCATTCTTTTGAGCTGCAGGACAGGAATGAAATTGCTCAGGGATGTTACGAATAGGCCATTGGTGATTTTAAAACGGCTAAGGAGTTCAATGTCTGTGATGTGGAAAACTGAGGTTGGATCAACATTGAAGTGACTCCACAAAAATGACCTAAATTACAGACCTAAACTATTCTAAAACATGCATCTTGTATGCTACAAGGCACTAAAGTAATACTGCAACAACATAACAGACACAGCCATTTTGGCTTAAATGCAAAGCCTCATTTTTGGGGCAAATCTAACACATCATTGAGTACCTGCTTCCTGGTGTTCAGGTGTGGTGGTGGCTGCATCAGGGTATGGGTGTGCTTGACATTAGCCAAACTGGGGAGTTTTTTCAGGATAAAAAGAAATGGGATGCAGCTAAGCACAGGCAAAATCCTAGAGGAAAACCTGCTTCAGTCTGCTTTACACCAGACACTGGTAGAGGAATTCACTTTTCAGCTCCACAATGACCTACAACACAGGGACAAATCTACACTGGAATTCCTATCCAAAAAGACGGTGAATGTTCCTGAGTGGCGAAGTTAGTTATATCTGCTTGAATATCTATGGCAAGACTTGAATTGCTGTCTTGCCATTATCACCAACATCTTGAGAGCTTGAACAATTTTTTAATAATAATGGGCAAATTTTGCACGATCCAGGTGTGCGAACTAGGGTTGGGCGATATATCGAATTAAGTTGATTCATTTGTTTTTGCACCATATTCCAAATGCCTGTATTGCAGAATATTTTTTAGTTTTTGTTTTTATGAGCGTTTGTCCGCTTGTTCTCATGTTGGTCTCGTTCGCTCCTTCTGTGCTGTGCACCTTCCCATTTACACCAGAGATCTGTCTATAATGATGAGATGCTCATGTCTCCGCCCTAAAAATGGGAGTCGTAGTCCCAAAGACATGCGACAAGTTTAGGTTAAAAATAAGTGCAGAGAAACACATTGGGCTTATTTTGGCGAGAGTGAAGCCTCTCGTTTCGCCTCTTTCTACCATGCCTCTCCCACTCACAACTTCCTCTCTGACATCCGGTTTCAACTTGCTATTTGAGGTTTGGTCCATCTGAATCGGTCATGTGAACAACGTAACACATGGATGCCATTATTTTACTGTAATAGAGAAGTTGACCTTCGATCCATACCCCCCCGTACATGTTTAAACTCTTCAAATGTTGAGCAGACCAGACACTACTAAAACGACTGCACCAATGAACTTTCATTCTGGAAAAGTAATGCTCAGTTTGTCGCGTGAGCTTTACTGTCCACGTGTCGCTAGCAGCATTTTTGTCAAATAAAGATTGTTATACTAGCTGTTTAGTCTGTGTTTTATAAATGTTCAATTAGCATAAAACCTTTTAAGGAATTTACAACTCATTTTCATTCTGAGAAATAAGGCAGGCCACTTGATTTCAACATCTGAACAAAGTGGACAGGCTAGCATGCTGTTCAAACAGTTGGAGGCCGACAGAACAATTCAACTGTTTTACCTTGTTGCTGAATTCAGAGCTTGTGAAATTTGACCTGGATCCAAGTTGGCTGAACTTGAAATAAAAATATTAGCTGGCTGCTCACTAGCACTTGGGCTTGTGCTTGAGACATTGTTTATGGGACCAATGTTAATTTTCTATAGTGCCAGCTGTATTATTAGTGAATGTGCATGGTTCTGGTTAAATTTAACAAAAAGGCCATTTTTATAGACTGCCCTGAAAGCCAGAAGAGTGATTTATTGAGGGAAAAAAAGCAGGTACAACTATTTAGATAAAATAATTCAATTATTAGTGGGTCTTATGCTTGTGGAAGGCGTATATTCAGCCAAGGTATAATTTCACAATCTTTGAATTCATTAACTTATTGCTGACTGTGTTTTAAATAGTGGATTTTACCTTTAATTGTGCAACCAAGCTTATTTAGAGAGAGCATTTAAAAAGTGTATATATATATCGTGAATCGCCCATAAGTTTGGAAAAAAAAATGTTTTATTGATTCGGGAGCTGAACATTTATGCAATTACTATTTTAGTTCACTTCTATTAAACTTAAAATAATGTTATTTCCTCTTCCACTTTGACATTAGAGTATTTTGTGTAGATTTGTTGACAAAAAGTTATTACATCAATATGAATCCCACTTTGTAACACAAAACGTGACGAAATGAAAGAGGTCTGAATACTTTTGCAAGGCACTATCTACCTCTTGGTGATGGAATGTGATTTGTAAATGGTAAATAAATAGTAAGCATATTTGTTATGCTTAAAGATTGAAGACTTCTCCCAGACTCCCACCAGAGAAGCTGCTGGACCTAAAAAAGTGAAATAATTACTCAAATGTTCTTCAGGGTCATATATATTAAGCACCAAACAGAAGAAAACTGACTTAAACAGTGAGGGATTATTTGAACTAGTCCAATTAGAAGTGCAATTTTTTGCCTTGCAAAACCTTTTGCTATGGTTTATTCTAATGAATATTCCCAAGGGCTTTGTCGCTCACTGGCTGGAAACAGATTAACCCCTGTGTCCAACTTTCTCCATCAAACAAAATGAGCGTTCTCCCCTATTATGCATTGTTTGAGGCTTGGAGAGCGAGGGAAAGAGAGGGAGGAAGAGAGCTGGAGTACCATGACCCAAATAAATAAGCGCATGCTAATGAACCCAGGCGCTAGAATTCAATTTGGGTCAATTAATGTGGTGCCCAATGATTAGTCACTTGATGGAGGGGTAGAGGAGAGAAATCTATGAAGGAAAAGAGAGGATTTTACTGGCAGGCCCTACCAGCTTCTCCAGCCCTGGCCTATGTTTGTTCTGTGTCTATGTTCTCTCTGTCGCTGTTGTCTCAATTCAATTTCAATTCAATTTATGTATTTCTGATCTCTCTCTGTCGATGTTGTATCTGTCGTGCTTCGTCCTCTCTCCCTGCCAAGTTCTCTTCTCTGTCGCGCTTCGTCCTCTCTCCCTGCCAAGTTCTCTTCTCTCTGTCGCGCTTCGTCCTCTCTCCCTGCCAAGTTCTCTTCTCTCTGTCGCGCTTCGTCCTCTCTCCCTGCCAAGTTCTCTTCTCTCTGTCACCTATCCGCTCACTCATGCTGTCGCTATTTTCCCTTGCTAGTTTTTGTTCTTTTCCCATGTTTTTCTTTCTTTCCATGTTTATTTCTCGTTCTCTGTCTCGAAATTCAGTGGGCTTTATTGGCATGGCAAACATGTGTTTACATTGCCAAAGCAAGTGAAATAGACTAGAAACAAAAGGGAAATAAACAATCAAATTACACTCACAAAAGTAAAAAAAAAATATAGACATATAAAATCAAATGTATTTATATAGCCCTTCTTAGATCAGCTGATATCTCAAAGTGTTGTACAGAAACCCAGCCTAAAACCCCAAACAGCAAGCAATGCAGGTGTTGAAGCACGGTGGCTAGGAAAAACTCCCTAGAAAGGCCAAAACCTAGGAAGAAACCAGGCTATGAGGGGGTGGCCAGTCCTCCTCTTGCTGTGCCGGGTGGAGATTATAACAGAACATGGCCAAGATGTTCAAATGTTCATAAATGACCAGCAGGGTCAAATAATAATAATCATAGTAGTTGTCGAGGATGCAACAGGTCAGCACCTCAGGAGTAAATGTCAGTTGGCTTTTCATAGCCGATCATTGAGAGTATCTCTACCACTGCTGCTGTCTCTAGAGAGTTGAAAACAGCAGGTCTGGGAGGTAGCACGTCTGGTGAACAGGTCAGGGTTCCATAGCCTCAGGCAGAACATTTGAAACTGGAGCATCAGCACGGCCAGGTGGACTGGGGACAGCAAGGAGTCATCATGCCAGGTAGTCCTGAGGCATGGTCCTAGGGCGCAGGTCCTCCTCCTCCTCCGAGAGAGCATACTTAAATTCACACAGGACACAGGATAAGAAATGAGAAATATTCCAGATATAACAGACTGACCCTAGCCCCACGACACATAAACTACTGCAGCGTAAATACTGGAGGCTGAGGCAGGAGGGGTCAGGAGACACTGTGGCCAAATCCAATGATACCCCCCAGACAGGGCCAAACAGGTAGGATATAACCCCACCCACTTTGCCAAAGCACAGCCCCCCCCCCACCAACTTACCATCCTGAGACGAGGCTGATTAGAGCCCACAAAGATCTCAGCCACTGCACAACCCAAAGGGGGGCGCCAACCCAGACAGGAAGACCACGTCAGTGACGCACCCCTCCTAGGGATGGCATGGAAGAGCACCAGTAAGCCAGTGACTTAGCCCCTGTAATAGGGTTAGAGGCAGAGAATCCCAGTGGAGAGAGGGGAACCCGCCAGGCAGAGACAGCAAGGGCGGTTCGTTGCTCCAGTGCCTTTCCGTTCACCTTCACACTCCTGGGCCAGACTACACTCAATCATAGGACCTACTGAAGAGATGAGTCTTCAGTAAAGACTTAAAGGTTGAGACCGAGTCTGCGTCTCTCACATGGGTAGGCAGACCATTCCATAAAAATGGAGCTCTATAGGAGAAAGCCCTGCCTCCAGCTGTTTGCTTAGAGATTCTAGGGACAGACAGTTAGGAGGCCTGCGTCTTGTGACCATAGCGTACGCGTAGGTATGTACAGCAGGACCGAGTGGGAAATATAGGTAGGAGCAAGCCCATGTAATGCTTTGTAGGTTAGCAGTAAAACCTTGAAATAAGCCCTTGCCTTAACAGGAAGCCAGTGTAGGGAGGCTAGCACTGGAGTAATATGATAAAATGTTGGTTCTTGTCAGGATTCTATCAGCCGTGTTTAGCACTAACTGAAGTTTATTTAGTGCTTTATCCGGGTAGCCGGAAAGTAGAGCATTGCAGTAGTCTAACCTAGAAGTAACAAAAGCATTAATGAATTTTTCTGCATCATTTTTGGGCAGAAAATGTCAGATTTTTGCAGTGTTACGTAGATGGAATAAAGCTGTCCTTGAAACAGTCTTTATATGTTCGTCAAAAGAGAGATCAGGGTCCAGAGTAACGCCAAGGTCCTTCAGTTTTATTTTAGACGACTGTACAACCATCAAGATGGTAAAAGTAAAGATACTTCAATAGAAGTTACTAATGTGAAAGTCACCCAGTAAAATCCTACTTGAGTAATAGTCTAAAAGTATTTGTTTTTAAATGTACTTCAGTATCAAAAGTACATGTAAATAATACGATGTACTTATGTATCAAAATTAAAACTAATTTCAAATTCCTTATATTAAGCAAACCAGATGGCACCATTTTCTAGTTTTTAAATCTTTTTTTTTACAGATAGCCAGGGGCACACTCCAACGCTCAGACATAATTTTCAAACAAAGCATTTGTGTTCAGTGAGTCCTCCAGATCAGAGGCAGTAGATGACCAGGGATGTTCTCTTGACAAGTGTGTGAATTAAACCATTTTCCTGTCCTGCTAAGCATTCAAAATGTAATGAGTACTTTTAGGTGTCAGGGAAAATGTGTGGAGTAAAAAGTGCATGCATTTCTTTAGGTAGTGAAGTAAAAGTAACAGTTGTCAAAAATATTAAAGTACAGATACAAAAAAAAAAACGTAAGTAGTACTTTATTTTTTACTTAAGTACTTTACACCACTGCTCAATTGAGATAATTTCCACACTGCCACGTAGGGCTGCACGATATCGGCAAATAATCTAGGACTTATATTCAACCAAATGTTGCAATTGCCATTTGACTCGCGAATTAGAGCAGAACTGTTGGCGTCAGAATGACTATTCTATTTCTATAGTTAGAATATATGGGCACTTTGAATACAGTGTTGTTTGAGATGACAATGAATTAAAATGCCAGGGAGGAGTTATTGTGACAGTGTAGGAACTAAAGTGTTGATAAGTGTTTCCTATGGGAGCCTATTAGCTTTGGCTACATTGCATGGTTTCTCTTGGCTACTTCATGTAGCTAACATATTCTTGCTTTGCATATTCATCTTTGATTTAGAAGATACTGTTGTACAAATAACATGCTGATTTTAGGTCTACACCATCACTGGTGTTATCCAGCTGTATTGGCTAGCTACGTTTGCTCTTACTCAGTACATTTATTAGCTAGCTAGCTATTAGCATCTCACAAGATTTAGGCCAACCTGCTAAGAAAAGACAAACGACCTGTTTCCTGATGTAAGAAACACAAACTAATAGTGTCATTATAGAACACTAGTGAATTTATATTAAGAAGCAAAGTGAAAACAGCATCGTTGTCATCAACATTGTTACATGTGCTGCATTGACCAGGCAGACTGAACGCAAGTGTTACGTGGTTGAGGAACATCAAATGCGCTTCTTGAGTGACGGGGGCGTGGCTAGGTCTGTGTGGAAAGTGGCACGGAGAGAAAGAGTGGAGAGAGAGAGAGAGAGAGATGACTCAGGTAGCGAAGTAAACTATAAAAATTGACATTACATATGGCGTATCACATTTAGCAAACCAAACATCCAAATACCTTTTATAGTAGGTAAAGTAAAAACCCAAACCAGTCCCTGCATCAATACCGGTGTATCATAAAATACCGCCCAGCCCTAATTTACAATGGTCTTTGTCCTCCACTAGTTGCCCTTTTCTTGTGGCAACAAATCTGGCTGCGGTGGTGGAACACTGGTATTTCACCAACAGTGCCTTGCAAAAGTATTCGAGCTTTGGTGTTTTTCCTGTTTTGTTGCATTACAACCTGTAATTTAAATAGATTTTTATTTGGATTTCATGTAATATACACAAAATAGTCCAAATTGGTGAAGTGAAATGGAAAAAAAAACTTATTTTGAAAAACTTAAAAAAATGTTGTGTGCATACATTTGAAGTCAGAAGTTTACGTACACCTTAGCCAAATACATTTCAACTCAGTTTTTCACAATTCCTGACATTTAATCCAAGTAAATATTTCCTCTCTCAGGTCAGTTAGGATAACCACTTTACTTTAAGAATGTGAAATGTCAGAATAATAGTAGAGAGTGATTTTATTTCTATTTCTTTCATCACGTTCCCATTGGGTTAGCAGTTTACTACATCCACTGAAGTAGTATTTGGTAGCATTGCCTTTAAATGGTTTAACAAAGGTCAATCGTTTCAGGTAGCCTTCTACAAGCTTCCCACAATAAGTTGGGTGAATTTTGGCCCATTCCTCCTGACAGAGCTGGTGTAACTGAGTCAGATTTGCAGGCCTCCTTGATCGCACACGCTTTTTCAGTTCCTCCCACAAATGTTCTATAGGATTGAGGTCAGGGCTTTGTGATGGCTACTGCAATACCTTGACTTTGTTGTCCTTAAGCCATTTTGCCAAAACTTTGGTATGCTTGGGGTCATTGTCCATTTGGAAGACCCATTTGCTACCAAGCTTTAACTTCCTGACTGATGTCTTGAGATGTTGCAATATATCCACATTATTTTCCTCCCTCATGATACCATCTATTTTGTGAAGTGCACCAGTCCCTCCTGTAGCAAAGCACCCCCACAACATGATGCTCCACCCCCGTGCTTCACGTTTGGGATGGTGTTCTTCGGCTTGCAAGCCTCCCCCTTTTTCCTCCAAACATAACAATGGTCATTATGGCCAAAGAGTTATATTTTTGTTTCATCAGACCAGATGACATTTCTCCAAAAGTACGATCTTTGTCCCTATGTCCAGTTGCAAACCGTAGTCTGGCTTTTTTTATGGCGGTTTTGGAGCAGTGGCTTCTTCCTTGCTGAGTGGCCTTTCAGGTTACGTCGATATAGGACTCGTTTTACTGTGGATATAGATACTTTTGTACCTGTTTCCTCCAGCATCTTCACAAGGTCCTTTGCTGTTGTTCTGGGATTGATTTGCACTTTTTGCACAAAAGAACCCGTCTCATTCCTGAGCAGTTAGACAGCTGCGTGGACCCATGGTGTTTTTGCTTGCGTACTGTTGTTTGTACAGATGAACGTGATACCTTCGGAAATTGTTCCCAAGGATGAACCAGACTTGTGGAGGTCTACAATTTTTTTTCTGAGGTCTTGGCTGATTTCTTTAGATTTTCCCATGTCAAGCAAAGAGGCACCGAGTTTGAAGGTAGGCCTTGAAATACATTCACAGTAACACCTCCAATTGACTCAAATGATGTCAATTAGCCTATCAGAAGCTTCTAAAGCCATGCCATCATTTTCTGGAATTTTCCAAGATGTTTAAAGGCAGTCAACTTAATGTATGTAATCTTCTGACCCACTGGAATTGTGATACAGTGAATTATAAGTGAAATAATCTGTCTGTAAACAATTGTTGGGAGAATTTATTTTGTCATGCACAAAGGAGATGTCCTAACCGACTTACCAAAACGTAGTATGTTAATTAACAAGAAATTTGTGGAGTGGTTGAAAAACGAGTTTTAATGACTCCAACCTAAGTGTATGTAAACTTCTGACTTCAACTGTATGCATTCACCCCTTTACTATAAAGCCACAAAATAAGTTCTGGTGCAACCAATTACCTTCAGAAGTCACAATTAGTTAAATAGATTGCACACAGGTGAACTTCATTTAAGTGTCACATGAAGTGTCACATGATCTCAGTGTAGATATACACACCTGTTCTGAAAGGCCCCAGAGTCTGCAACACCACTCAGCAAAGGGCACCACCAAGCAAGCGGCACCATGAAGACCAAGGAGCTCTCCAAACAGGCCAGGGACAAAGTTGTGGAGAAGTAGAGATCAGGGTTTATTTATAAAAAATATATAAACTTTGAACATCCTGTGCAGCTCCATTAAATCCATTATTAAGAAATGGAAAGAATATAGCACCACAACAAACCTGCCAAGAGAGGGCCTCCCACTAAAACTCAGACCAGGCAAGGAGGGCATTAATCAGAGGCAACAAAGAGACCGAAGATAACCCTGAAGGAACTCCAATCTCAGCTGTGGAGCTTTGCAGTATCTGTTCATAGGACTACATAATGCCGTACACTCCACAGAACTGGGCTTTCCGGAAGAGGGGCCAGAAAAAGGCGTTGCTTAATGAAAAAAATAAGCAAACACATTTGGTGTGTTTGCCCCGAGAACACCATCCCCACATCACCCCGAGAACACCATCATTGTTCTCACCATCATTGTGGTAGCAGCATCATGCTGTGGAGATGTTTTTAATCAGCAGGGACTGGGAAACTGGTCAGAATTTAAGGAATGATGGATGGTGCTAAATACAGGGAAAGTCTTGAGGGAACCCTGTTTCAGTCATCCAGAGATTTGAGAATGGGACGGATATCCTGCTGGAAGATGAACCATGACCCATGTAAATTTCGAACTTCAACTGTATGTATTAAATTGATTTATTTGTTTCTGGATTGCCTAATTCTGCTCTGCATGCATTATTTGGTATTTTACGTTGCAGAGTCACAATTTGGTGTTTGTCCCATTTTGTGTGTTCTTGGTTGTTGAGCGGACCCCAGACCTCTCAACCATATAGGAAAATGGGTTCTATAACTGATTCAATTATTTTTAGTCAGATCCTAATTGTTATGTCAACTTTTATGTTCCTTTTGAAGGCATAGAAGGGCCTTCTTGCCTTGTTTCACAGCTTGTCCACAGCTTTGTGAAGTTACCTGTGGCGCTGATGTTTAGGCCGAGGTACGTATAGTTTTTTTTGTGTGCTCTAGGGCAACAATGTCGAGATGGAATTTGTATTTGTGGTCCTGGCAACTGGACCTTTTTTGGAACACCATTATTTTTTGTCTTACTGAGGTTTACTGTTATGGCCCAGGACTGACAGTATCTGTGCAAAATATCTTGGTGCTGCTGTGGGGCCTCATTGGTTGGGGACAGAAGCACCAGATCATCAGCAAACAGTAGACATTTGACTTCAGATTCTAGTAGGGTGAGGCTGGATGCTGCTGACTGTTCTTGTGCCCTTGCCAATTTGTTGATATATATGTTGAAGTGGGTGGGGCTCAAGTTGCATCCCTGTCTCACCACACGGCCCTGTGGAAAGATATGTATTTTGCAAATTTTAACCGCACAATTGTTGTTTGTGTACATGGATTCTATAATGTTGTATGTTTTTCCCCCAACACTTCCCCCAACACACTTTTTGAATTTGTTCAGCAGACTCTCATGCCAAGTTGAATCGAAAGCTTTTTTGAAATCAATAAAGCAAGAGAAGACTTTGCCTTTGTTTGTTAATTAGGGTGCCCGGGTGAGTACGTGATCTGTTGTACGGTAATTTGGTAATTTGTGATGCACCAATATGCCATTTTTGGCCGATATCCAATATTTTCCCTGCCAAAAAACCCAATACCGATTTATTTAAAATTTTCGCGGCCTTTTAAGCATTCTAGCACAGTTAAATAGTTAACACACACACACGGACACAGCCGTCTAAGGCACTGCATCTCCGTGCAAGAGGCATCACTACAGTCCCTGGTTCGAATCCAGGCTGTATCACATCCGGCCGTGATTGGGAGTCCCATAGGGCAGCGCACAATTGGCCCAGCGTCGTCCGGGCTGTCATTGTAAATAAGAATTTGTTCTTAACTGACTAGCCTAGTTAAATAAAGGTTACACACACACAACACTGACCAAAAAGTTCATTTCTTGGCGTTTTACGTATGTCCCCATTACCAGTGAAACATGATCAAAACCTATTTCTTTCACTTATACTTGCTGTGCTGTTTCGTTGTTCAGTTGTTTCATTCTCAACCAGGATTTCTATGGAACGTCGTTTGGGTCGTTGCGTGTCAAACAACACTATTTAACCAATCAGGACCTGAATATGACTACACATAATAACATAATAATTTATACATGTTCATACATTTTTTACATTGTTATTACACATTGATTACACTATCACTTATATTTCATATGTCACAACGATTCATCGATACGTATGCTATGATGCTGGTAAAGTTGTCTCGCACACCTACAGTGCTGGTCATAAAAAAAGCTAGCTAGCTCATGGATGCAAACAATGTAGTTCTTTCCCAAAAACATTGCAAAACGACAATCTGTTTCAGTAGCTATAGTTAACTAGCTAACTATTTAGCTAGGTGTCATCATCTAAAATAACCCTAATTTATAAGACAGTTCTTATTTGATTAATGGTGGTCGAACCCATCTATGTGCAGCTAGCCACAATAAGGATTAGCCACAACAGCGGACTTTGCAGTTAGCCTTCAAAATAAAAGTATGGTATAATTCCACTTTTTGTATTAATTTGCATCACTGTCAATGACATACTTTAATTTTGAATCAAACGGCAAATTCCACTTTTGTGCCTAATCCTTATTGTGACGAGCTTCACAACGCGGTTTGGTCGAGCCTCGCTAACCAGATGAAGCTAGCTGGCTACTTATAATGTTAGCTTTGGGCAACAGGGTTAAGTAGCTGGCAATATCAACATGCGAACAACAAGTGGCAACCTCGCTAATTCACAAGGATTCCTAAATCATTACTAAGAATAATGAAAATGACTGCAGTGTCTATTGTTTTCAGGCTGGTTGTATTGTTGCTAGCTAGCTACCCCAGAAGTTGTGGTTGAACAAATGCTGCCATCGCTACCATCGCTGCCGGTGTTTGCTTGTTTGCAGACGTTTTTGTACAGCTTTGACCGTGCTACTGTATCTTTTTTTGACAAGCAAAGACCCAAATGGCTTTCCATAGTGTGTATTTCGTGAAGCTAATAGCAGTGACGCTATTACTGTGTAACTCCGGCAGGGCAACATCTGAAAAATAGAGCGCTTGGTAGTGTGTACCGGTGCTCGACCAGTCGGCGAAAGCCAACATCACCCAAGACAGAGGAAGATTGATTGTCAAGGGCAATGAATTCCATTAGTGGATTCCGCCTTTGAGTTGTCTCGCCTAAATTTTCTTACTCTTTCAAATGCCTGCTCGACTTGTTGACTGCTCGATCCACACAGCAGATATTGTGGGCTAGGTTAGGAATGCTGTGATGCACGTGTAGCGCAAAATTTTATGCGTCGTCATTACGTCCTGTACCTAAGTTCTATAGGTATGCACAGCGTTGACATCGGTTTTTAACATCGGCGTTAAACTAGACATCGGGCCGATCCCGACGTTGCCCCTATTCAGATATATTCACCGACTATATCGTGCATCCCTATTGGTAATAAGCCAATTTGACATTTGCTCAGTACATTGTTTTCGCTGAGGAAATGTACGAGTCTGCTGTTAATGATAATGCAGAGGATTTTTCCCAAGATTGCTGTTGATGCATATCACTCTGTATTTATTGGGGTCAAATTTGTCTCCTCTTTTGTGGATTGAGGTGATCAGTCATTGGTTCCAAATATTGGGGAAGATGCCAGAGCTGAGGATGAGGTTCAAAAGTTTATGTATAGTCGATAGGACTTTGGTCTATATTTTATCTTTTCATTTAGGATACCATCAATACCACAGGACTTTTTTGTTGGAGGGTTTGTGTTTTGTCCTGTAGTTCATTCATTGTAATTGCAGAATCCAGTGGGTTCTGCTTGTCTTTTAATAGTTGGTTCTAAGATTTGTATTTATTCATATATTTTTTTGTGCTATTTGTTATAGAGCCAAAAAGATTAGAGAAGTGGTTTATCCATACATCTCTGTCTTGGATAGATAACTCTTTGTTGTTTTAGTGTGTTACAATTTTCCCAGAAGTGGTTTGATTCTCTGGTTTCTACAGTTACGTTGAGCTGATTTCTGATGTGCTGTTCCTTCTTTCCCCCCCTCTCTGCCTGTCTCTCTCCGTCTCTGCCTGTCTGTCTTGGTCTCTCGCTCTCTCCCCAGTTGTCTGTGTCTTTCTCTCTCTGTTCTCTCTCCTTACCGCTTAATCTTTCTGTCACTATTTCTCTTGCTTGTTTTTGCTCTTTCTTTCTCTTTCTTTCTGTCTGTTCTCTCTCCCTCCCCCCTGTCACTTCAGCTCCACGTGATCCACTGTTGACAAAGACCTACCGTCAGAAGACACCCCAGGGCCCATTGGCCGGCCTCCTAATTTGCTCAGCTCTTTTGAACCAATCCGAGGGGGCGGTGACGTAATGCTCTCACCCAGCGAGGTTCCTGGCAGGGGGCCAACGCGGCGCAGTGCATTGTCGCGTTGGAGCCCTGTGATTGGTCGGTCAGTCCAGTGCTGGCGCCGTGCCAGTTCTAGACAGAGGGAGCTAGGAATGAAAACAATAACAAGCAAGAGAGAGAGAAGTGTTAAGGTGGACCGTGTCAGAGAAGTGTTAAGGTGGACCGGGGACAGTTCACATGAACTGAGCCCTAGTGACCCAATTCTGTTTTGGCCTGAATAGCAACTCGATGAATCACCGTTTAGGGATATATCAGAGGAGACGGTGGAGAAAATAGCCTTGAATTGACTTTTGCCTGTTTGATTTGAAATGTACCTCAAGTGTAAGTCCCTCTACTTCATGGACTCGATGAACTCTCACTCTCCATGCAAGTTGTTTTGTCTGGTAATAAAATGAAAGGTTTTGTAAGGGGGTGCATGACCTCATGACTGCATGTGTTGGTAAATGTGCATGAGTGAGTTCATGTCTCCTCTCGCTCTCTGCATTTGTGTATACATGCATGAATTGGTCTGTCTGTCCATCGCGCTTTCCTTATTCTATAGTCATTGTCTGTGTGTAGTCGCTAATTATTCTCTCATTAAGGTGATCTAATTGAAAGTAGCTTTGACAGGCCCAAAGTAATCACAGGCCTAATGAAACACTGCTTTTTCTCAGGGAGAGAGTAAAGGCGTCCGCATGCTTCCTAGACGAAAAAGATCTGAAGAGTTTGTGCCTATATTATTCCGACATTTTATGACGTTTTGTCCTCCAGTAAGTTTTTTTTTTGTGTGTTTTTTTTTGGTGCAGACTAATGTCTTTTAAGGGAGTGTGCACCGCTCTTCTTTTAAGGGAGTGTGCACCGCTCTTCTTTTAAGGGAGTGTGCACCGCTCTTCTTTTAAGGGAGTGTGCACCGCTCTTCTTTTAAGGGAGTGTGCACCGCTCTTCTTTTAAGGGAGTGTGCACCGCTCTTCTTTTAAGGGAGTGTGCACCGCTCTTCTTTTAAGGGAGTGTGCACCGCTCTTCTTTTAAGGGAGTGTGCACCGCTCTTCTTTTAAGGGAGTGTGCACCGCTCTTCTTTTAAGGGAGTGTGCACCGCTCTTCTTTTAAGGGAGTGTGCACCGCTCTTCTTTTAAGGGAGTGTGCACCGCTCTTCTTTAAGGGAGTGTGCACCGCTCTTCTTTTAAGGGAGTGTGCACCGCTCTTCTTTTAAGGGAGTGTGCACCGCTCTTCTTTTAAGGGAGTGTGCACCGCTCTTCTTTTAAGGGAGTGTGCACCGCTCTTCTTTTAAGGGAGTGTGCACTCCCGTTCAGTTCGGCTAGCCGACTTCAGCTAACCGCCATGCGAACTAAAGAATGCTAACACCTTAACACCGGTTTCGTCTTCCTATTCACACATGGTGCCAGCACATTCACCAAGGTGGGATATGGGCTTGGTTTGGATAAATGTGTGTTGCGTTCACTAGTCATGAAATGTTTTGAAACGTTTCCCCCTGGACAGCTTGACCTGACTCAACTTATACAGCTTTGATCGAACACTATGATTAGTTATGGTAAAAGAACATATGGAAAGGCTGTTGATATCACACGAATAAGCAACTTCTGATATCATTCATGTCAATCCATCTCCAAAAAGGCATACCCATTTGAATGGAATAACACATGGTTCTGCAAATAAGACAATTGGGCCATAAATTAAGCAAATTATAATTTGCCTAGAAGACATGTCCATAACCTCTATAAGGTTATTTAGCTCATAATTAAAGCTGCAGCGTTTTCACGGCAAAGTTGAACATTCCGGTCGAACGAGCCACAGCTGAGCAAAATTAGAGCGAACAGGGGAGAAAGTGAAGGAGAACGGATAGGAGATGGCGTATTAGGGTTTTTGGCTCCCTCATTGGATCCTTCACCATTAAACCCTCCATTTGAAATACTCTCCCTTTAAGGCATAATCTGTCATTTGTTTCTCAGCCCAATAGCAGCTCCGCCACTTGGTTTGCTATTCAGCTGAGGGATGGGTCTAAGTTGCTATTCAGCTGAGGGATGGGTCTAAGTTGCTATTCAGCTGAGGGATGGGTCTAAGTTGCTATTCAGGCGAGGGATGGGTCTAAGTTGCTATTCAGCTGAGGGATGGGTCTAAGTTGCTATTCAGCTGAGGGATGGGTCTAAGTTGCTATTCAGCTGAGGGATGGGTCTAAGTTGCTATTCAGCTGAGGGATGGGTCTAAGTTGCTATTCAGCTGAGGGATGGGTCTAAGTTGCTATTCAGCTGAGGGATGGGTCTAAGAGGGAAATGGCAACGCTGTTAAATTCATAGATGAAGCTTTGGATGCAAAGACTTGGTTACATGTAGAAGACAGGACCATAGTCCATCAGTGCACTATCCTCTTCCCCCCCATCCATAACTCATATCGCCCTTATTGGGAGTAGGAAGTTGTGTTCATTAGGTACCAAATGGAAGAAAAGTAACTGAAACCCTCAGCTTCTTTTTCTGTTGCAAAGCACTTTAAAACATTTTCCATTTCACACCCTAATGAACACATCCCTATAGTAGAGCTGTTTGTTGGGGGGTGTAGTATACAGTAGCCTTTCATCCCTAGCACCCTACTGCTGCCCAGCGCTGGGCAAAGGGCTTCCTCAAACCGGGGTCTCTTTTTAAATGGTAATTCACACTTTTTTCTGCTCCTCTGTGGGCCGAGATCCTTCATCCAACAACACCAGACTGGCTGGAATAGGCTGCATCCGGCAGGGATGGAGAGAGATTGTGTGTGTTTCAGACTGGCTAGTGTGTGTGTGTCAAGCAAGCTAGTATGTTTGTGCTTGTGTGGGCTCGAACAACCCGTCCTTGTGCATTAGCCAAAGGACAACCTCCACCCTGATGCTTTCTTCCAGAAGGAGAGGATGGTGGTGGTGACCATGTCAATGAGCACTCCTTATCCTTGATATGGTGTCATAGCACTGTTTGAATTAAAGATCATATACATGGATAACAGATTTTAGTGTTTTTTACATTTTAATTTACTTTTATTTAACTAGGCAAGTCGGTTAAGAATAAATTCTTATTTACAATGACCGCTTACTGGGGAACAATGCGTTAACTGCCTTGTTCAGGGGCAGAATGATAGATTTGTACCTTGTCAGCTCGGGGGATTTGATCCAGTAGCCTTTCGGTTACTGGCCCAATGCTCTAACCACCGTGGTTTACGGCTACCTGACGACACAATTTTCTATTTGGTACCTCTGATATTGAACTCTGCATGGTTGTGGAAGAGCTTGTAAGTGAGTGGTTTACGCCTGCTGTACTCTGTCATGTGACAAATAAACTTTGATTTGATTTTTAATGACAGCAATCCCATCCCAAGCAGACGCATACATCCAGTAAATCCCAGACTATGCACTAAGCTCTCCCTTTAAATTGGATACCAGGCTCTCTCGTGATTCTTTCTCTATTAGCCAGTTTTTTCTTTGGTGCTTTACATGATGTTTGGTGTTCTTAGTTTAGGTCCTTTGCCCTTTAGATTCATTTATGTTCTTGTGTATTTAGAAAGGGATTTGTATTAACTGCTATGTTGGTGAGAATAAACTGGACCTTCAACATGACCTTTCCCGTCTCTCTCCCCAGGGTCAGCTCTCCGGACAGTGGTCTGCACTCCTCCTCGGCACCCGGCAGCACGGACCCCTTCAGCGAGGAGCCGGCCCCCAAGTTCTGGGACGAGCTTGGTCAGATCGGCCTCCCCGACGACATCAATGTCCAGTCCCTGTTTGACCCCACAGGCCAGTGCTGTGCCCACCTGCACTGTGCCGCCTGGTCCGAGGGGGTATGTCGCGGCGAGGCCCAGGACTCGCTGCTCTATGTGGACAAAGCCATAGACTCTGGGAGCACAGAGGTGAGTGGTGACAGAAGAAAAACTTTGGGGTATGGTTGTTACGATTCAACCCTGCGTTTGTTTGCCCTCAATGTCTTTAAACAAGTGACCAGAAAATCAACCACACTGTCTTTGCCAGCTCAGTATTCATGTCCATATAGCCAAGACTGTGAAGACATGGAGATTCAGTCATAAGCATTCAATCACACTGTCATTCTGATGACTGTGGTCTGTGGAAAGACAGGGTTATAATTAAGGGGCTGAAGGAAAGTTTGAACCGTGTCTCCAGGCCACCATACACACTGTACCGTGGTGTCGGGGTGAAATCAATGACGCTACTTAGTGTTCAGGTTAGCTGTGTTTCTCTACCGCTTCCCCCACAATGTTTTGACTGACAACTTGTTGTGTGATTTATGATTACGAACCGGCTAATTGATTTTAAGGGGAACGTCGGGAAGTAAGTGGACTGTCTTGATTATGTTCACGGTTGATCATAAATGGTATTAATAAAGATGTGTGAGGTTGAAGGGGGCACCGAGTAGTTCAGCAGGTCCCGGTACCCCCTTTTTTGGGGGATGGGGGGGGGGGTCTTGTTAGTATTTGAGTACAGCCAGAAGAGGACTGGCCACCCTCAAAGCCTGGTTCCTCTCTAGGTTTCTTCCTAGGTTCTGACCTTTTTGCAGCGTTTTTCCTAACCACTGAGTTTCTACATCTGCATTGCTTGCTGTCTGGGGTTTTAGGCTGGGTTTCTGTATAAGCACTTTGTGACATCTGCTGATGTAAAATGGGCTTTAAATAAATTGGATTGATTGAGAGTAGTGTGTCGCTACTGTGTCATTTAGCTCAGCGGAACTTTCCATTAACACTTAACACAATTCAAAGTGGGGGAGGGAGGCCACATTACAGGTTAATTAATTCACTATATTTTAGCTTGTACTTTTGCTGTAAGGACTTGATATTGATTGCTGGCTGAGTTGAAATATAACTGTCTTAACATGTACAACAGTTTTTTTTAGTACTGCTTACATGAGGGACTCAACATGTGATGACTTGCCTCATTTTTACATGCCATGTACTACACTGCTGACTATGATTGGGATTGAGCTTAAGTGTGTGTGTGTCTGGGCACAGTTACAGTGCATTTAAAAAAGCCTATTGTTGGTTTGTTGTCTGTGCTGAGGGCAATGCAGCCATAGTTGTGTGTTTGTGTGTGAGAGCTGATGGGGCCCCGTTAAAGGTCATCTTTGGCACTATAATAAGGCTCATTGGAGTGTGAAGCAGAAAAGGTCAGGAGAAAGCACATCTGGAGGTTAACATGCGCAGGTTTCTGTTAGCTGGTTATAGCTGGATTTTGGCCGGTAAAAAACAACAAATAAATATATACAATTCTTTTATCAGCTTTCCAATATATGGATGGATATATATGTATCTATCTCCACATACAGTTGATGTCAGAAGTTTACGTACACTTAGGTTAAAACTCGTTTTTCAACCAGTCCACAAATGTCTTGTTAACAAACTATAGTTCTGGCAAGACGGTTAGGACATCTACTTTGTGCATGACACAAGTCATTTTTCCAACAATTGTTTACAGACAGATTATTTCACTTATAATTCACTGTATCACAATTCCAGTGGGTCAGAAGTTTACATACACTAAGTTGACTCTGCCTTTAAACAGCTTGGAAAATCCCAAAAATGATGTCATGGCTTTAGAAGCTTCTGATAGGCTAATTGACATAATTTGAGTCAATTGGAGGTGTACCTGTGGATGTATTTCAAGGCCTACCTTCAAACTCAGTGCCTCTTTGCTTAACATCATGGGGAAATCAATAGAAATAAGCCAAGACCTCAGAAAAAAAATTGTAGACCTCCACAAGTCTGGTTCATCCTTGAGAGCAGTTTCCAAATGCCTGAAGGTACCATATTTATCTGTACAAACAATAGTACACAAGTATAAACATCATGGGACCACGCAGCTGTCATACCGCTCAGGAAGGAAACACGTTCTGTCTCCTAGAGATGAAAGTACTTTGGTGTGAAAAGTGCAAATCAATCCCAGAACAACAGCAAAGGTTCTTGTGAAGATGCTGGAGGAGACAGGTACAAAAGTATCTATATCCACAGTAAAATGAGTCCTATATCAACACAACCTGAAATGCCGCTCAGCAAGGAAGAAGCCACTGCTCCAAGACTGCCATAAGAAAGACAGACTACAGTTTGCATCTGCATATAGGGACAAATATTGTACTTTTTGGAGAAATGTCCTCTGGTCTGATGAAACAAAAATAGGAATGTTTGGCCATAATGACCATCGTGATGTTTGGAGGAAAAAGGGTGAGGCTTGCAAGCCGAAGAACACCATCCCAACCGTGAAGCACGGGGGTGGCAGCATCATGTTGTGGGGGTGCTTTTGCTGCAGGAGGGACTGGTGCACTTCACAAAATAAATGGCATCATGAAGGAGGAAAATTACGTGGATCTATTGAAGCAACATCTCAAGACATCAGTTAGGAAGTTAAAGCTTGGTTGCAAATAGATCTTCCAAATGGACAATGACCCCAACCATACTACCAAAGTTGTGGCAAAATGGCTTAATTAAGGACAACAAAGTCAAGGTATTGGAGTGGCCATCGCAAAAATATAGATATCTGATAGATGTGACTGGTCATGCTTATCGGTCTATAGCAGGGGTCTCCAACAGGTTGATCGTGAGCTACCAGTAGCTTGCAGCACTCTTATGAGTAGCTTGCTAAACATTTCTGAAAGTACATGCAATGTTCACGTGTTCCACCGTAAACTGTCATAAACAAATCTCACAAGTATCAAACACTTCAAGCTCCCAACTACTATCTAATCAACGCAACATTATCCCACCCCTGGTTAGCCACTATTGGCTTTAAAAGCCAAATCTAACACAATATCTGCCAATTAACTTCCAGCAATATTGCCTCTGTCTGCCTGTGTGGTGCGCACATTTGTCTATCACTCCAGTTGTTATGATTTAAAGTCTTTTGGGTTGAAAGAACATACTTTCCCCAAAACCTTCTCAATTCAATTTCAACTGTAAAGTAGTAAGTAATTACAGTATATAGTTTGTATCTATTATTTGTAAACTTTGCCACGAAATGAGCTGCAACAGTACAGAACCATCGCTAGACCGCCATAGAATAGGTCAACTTTTTTACTATGGGGGATAGTAGATGAATTTACAGTAGGCTACTGATTTTTACTATGGGGATAGTAGATGAATTTACAGTAGGCTACTGATTTTTACTATGGGGGATAGTAGATGTTTTTACAGTAGGCTACTGATTTTTACTATGGGGATAGTAGATGAATTTACAGTAGGCTACTGATTTTTACTATGGGGATAGTAGATGCATTTACAGTAGGCTACTGATTTTTACTATGGGGATAGTAGATGCATTTACAGTAGGCTACTGATTTTTACTATGGGGATAGTAGATGAATTTACAGTAGGCTACTGATTTTTACTATGGGGATAGTAGATGAATTTACAGTAGGCTACTGATTTTTACTATGGGGATAGTAGATGAATTTACAGTAGGCTACTGATTTTTACTATGGGGGATAGTAGATGCATTTACAGTAGGCTACTGATTTTTACTATGGGGATAGTAGATGAATTTACAGTAGGCTACTGATTTTTACTATGGGGATAGTAGATGAATTTACAGTAGGCTACTGATTTTTACTATGGGGGATAGTAGATGCATTTACAGTAGGCTACTGATTTTTACTATGGGGATAGTAGATGCATTTACAGTAGGCTACTGATTTTTACTATGGGGATAGTAGATGAATTTACAGTAGGCTACTGATTTTTACTATGGGGATAGTAGATGCATTTACAGTAGGCTACTGATTTTTACTATGGGGATAGTAGATGCATTTACAGTAGGCTACTGATTTTTACTATGGGGGATAGTAGATGCATTTACAGTAGGCTACTGATTTTTACTATGGGGGATAGTAGATGAATTTACAGTAGGCTACTGATTTTTACTATGGGGATAGTAGATGAATTTACAGTAGGCTACTGATTTTTACTATGGGGATAGTAGATGAATTTACAGTAGGCTACTGATTTTTACTATGGGGATAGTAGATGAATTTACAGTAGGCTACTGATTTTTACTATGGGGATAGTAGATGCATTTACAGTAGGCTACTGATTTTTACTATGGGGATAGTAGATTAATTTACAGTAGGCTACTGATTTTTACTATGGGGGATAGTAGATGCATTTACAGTAGGCTACTGATTTTTACTATGGGGGATAGTAGATGCATTTACAGTAGGCTACTGATTTTTACTATGGGGGATAGTAGATGCATTTACAGTAGGCTACTGATTTTTACTATGGGGGATAGTAGATGCATTTACAGTAGGCTACTGATTTTTACTATGGGGGATAGTAGATGAATTTACAGTAGGCTACTGATTTTGCTGTTCTTTACTTGTCTTGTTGGCTGACAAAGTAAATGAGATTTTCTAACATCAGAATCTGTTAAGAATCACTGCACATCGTTGCATCCTCTCAACTTGTTCTGTCAAATATGAATTACTATAATCTAAATCTGTCATTCTGAGCACTAATCAGTTTATGCACCTAAATCATCATGTGGGTCTGGTACATTTCTCAAATGTCTGGTAAATTTAAAATGCTGCCAGTCAAATGTCCAGCGCCATATTTTCCTAACGGAATCCCCGACACACACACACACACACACACACACACACACACACACACACACACACTGTAATGCACCTCACATAGATTTTTATTTGTACATATGTACACTCAGATGCTGCAGCCTGCTATACACTCACCCAGTTCTGAAATTCATACACTGCTGACGCACGCACTACCCACACACACATGCCATCCTCACCTCCATGTCATGTTCGCCTGATTGCATTTACACCCTAAATCAGCAACACTATCGGCAGATTGCTCCTTTAGCTGTCAGCTGAAATGTCAAGCTGGTGTGTGTGTGTGTGTGTGCGCGTGTGCGCACGTACACTTGAGTTTTTGTGTGAGTGTCTTATTGACAAGTATGTACAGTGCCTTCAGAACATTTTCACACTTGACTTTTTCTACATTTTGTTGTTACCGCCTGAATTTGAAATGGATTAAATGTACGTTTTGTGTCACTGTTCTACACACAATAGTCCATAATATCAAAGTGGAATTTTGTTTGTCGAACATTCCAGAAATGAATAAGGAATGAAAGGTTCAAATCTCTTAAGGCAATAAGTATTCAAGCCCTTTGTTATGGCAATCCTAAATGAGTTCAGGAGTAACAATGTGCTTAATATATCATATAACAATGTCCTTAATATATCACTTAAGTTGTATGGACTTGTGTTCAATGATAGTGGTTGACATAACTTTTGTATGACCACACACATACAATTATCTGTAAGATCCCTCAATCGAGTAGTGAATTACAAGCACAGATTCAACCACAAAGACCAGGGAGGTATTTCAATGCCTCGCAGAGAGGGGCACAAATAGGTAAAATATGTAAACATTAAAAAAAGAATACACTGTATATCCCTTTGAGCATGGTGAAGTTATAAATTAGACTTTGTCTGCTGTATCAATACATCCAGTCACTACAAAGATACAGGCGTCCTTCCTAAATGATTTGCAGAAGAGGAAGGAATTTGCTCAGGGATTTCACCATGAGGCCGATGGTGATTTTGAAAACAATTAGTTTAATAGTTGTGATGTGAGAACTGAGGATAGATGAATAACATTGTAGTTACTCCACTTACTAACCTAAATGACAGTCAAAAGAAGGAACCCTGTACAGAATACAAATTTTCCAAAATATCCAAATCCAACACAATGCACCACTCAGTACCACATATTTGGTGGTGCTTGGTGGTGACTGTATCATGTTATGGGTATGCTGGTCATCGGCAAACACTAGGGAGTTTTTTAGGATAAAAAAATCTAAGCTATAATTACAGGCAAAATCCTAGAGGAAAACCTTTTCAGTCTGCTTTCAACAGACACTGGGAGACAAAATCACCTTTTAAAACCACCATAGACTTTAACACAAGGTCAAATTTGTTGCTTACCAAGATGACGTTCAATGTTCCTGAGTGGCCAAGTTACAGTTTTGACTTAAATCGTCTTAAAAATCTATGCCAACCCTTGAAAATGGCTGTCTTGCAATGATCAACAATCAACTTGACAGAGCTTTTAGATTTTTAAAAAGAACAATGGGCAAATATTGTACAATCCAGATATGCATAACTCTTGGAGACTTACATAAAGACTCACAGCTGTAATCACCGCCAAAGGTGCTTTTACAAAGTATTGACTCAAGTGTGTGAATACTTATGTAAATAAAATAAAAAAGCAAATATTTCAATTTTTTTTGTGTATTTTGTCATTATGGGGTATTGTGTGTAGATGGGTGAGAGAAAAACATCACGGGGTATGAATACTTTCTAAAGGCACTGTGTACCTTATGGATGAGTGTATATGTAACTATACAGTGTGTGTGTGTGTGTGTGAGAGAGCTTGTATAGCACTACAGAAACACCATTGTTTTTCGGCCGGCAGGCTGTGTTGGTTGCCCAGGCAGTTCCCTCCCTCCCTTTCCACCAGTGGTATTCTGCCCCTCCAGTGTGAGTTGACAGCGTTTGGCAGTGAGCCATGAAAAAACCCTGGCATTAGGAAATCAGGATAATCTTTCAGACCCTTACAATGTAGCCCTGATTTTTAAGATGCCATCACCTTATCTCCTGTTGAAGTGCCAGCTTTCGAGAGGAAGGATTACTGTATGCCCGACTGACTCATTGATATGTCTGCCGACAGGTCCAACACGACTACGGCCAGGTTTTTGAGAACTCACTATAGCAGCGTGTTAGGTTATACTATTAGGTAGTTGGATATGTTGTCATTTTGCTAGATATTTAAAATGTTAAATCAACAGGCTTCTAAGTTGTACTTGAGTATGGTGTTGTGTCACTAGTATTTATTAAGGATCCCCATTAGCTGTACGTATGCGTATGCGTGCCTCTTCACAGTCCGTGTTGTGCCGTGCTCAACTTAGTTACTTGATGTGAAAGAGTTCCATGTAGTCATGGCTCTATGTAGTACTGTGTTTTTCCCAGAGTCTGTTCTGGACTTGGACTGTGAAGAGACCCCTGGTGGCATGTCTTGAAGAGTATGAGTTTCTGAGCTGTGTGTTCGCTGTTTGAACAGACAATTCAGTGCTGTAAACATGTCAATGCCTCTCACAAAGAAGAGTAGTGATGCAGGAAGAGTAGTGATGACTTTGAGTCAGGAGAGATTGACATGTGTTTTATTGATATTAGCCCTCCATGTACATTTGAGTTCTGGTTGAACTGTAATTTGCCTGCGTCCTTTGTGGCACAACTGAGCAGTAGTCCAGGTGTGATAAACTAGGGCCTGTTGGACTTGTTTGGTTGATTGTGATGTCTCCATCTTAGCTACTGTTGAATTGTATATTTTTATTGAACCTTTATTTAACTATGCAAGTCAGTTAACACATTCTTATTTACAATGACGGCCTACCAAAAGGCCTTCTGCGGGGACAGAGGCTGGGATAAAAAATAAATAAAATATAAATATAGGACAAAACACACGTCATGACAAGAGACAACACTACATAAAGAGAGACCTGAGACGACAACATAGCATGGCAGCAACACATGACAACACAGTAGGGTAGCAACATAACAACAACATGGTAGCAACACAACATGGTAGCTGCACAAAACATGGTACAAACATTGGGCACAGACAACAGCACAAAGGGCAAGAAGGTGGAGACAACAATACATCACACAAAGCAACCACAACTGTCAGTAAGAGTGTCCATGATCGAGTCTTTGAATGAAGAGATTGAGATAAAACTGTCCAGTTTGAATGTTTGTTTCAGCTCGTTCCAGTCGCTAGCTGAAATGTCAGTTTACAATCTAGGGTTAGACAAGCAGTTTAGTCTCCTCCAATTGTTCAATTGCCACATTATTCATTACCAGATTTAGATGATATTTAGGGTTAGCAAATGATTTGTCCCAAATACAATGGTTTTAGTTTTTTGATATATTTAAGATGAGCTTATTACTATCCAGCCATTCTAAAACTGACTGCAGCTCTTTAAGTGTTGCAGTAATTTCACTGGCTGTGGTATCTAATGTTATCAGCGTACATAGACACACAGGCTTTACTCAAGGTTAGTGGTAGGTAGGTCATTCGTAAAAATAAGAGAAAGTAAGAGGCCAAGACAGCTACCTTGAGGTTTACTTTGTGTTAGAGAGGCTTCCATTAATAAATAATACCCTCTGTTTTCTGATAGGTGGGTAACTATCGACCAACAATATGACAAAGGATATAAAGCCAGAACACACGTTTTTTCAACAGCAGACTATGATCGATAATGTCAAAACCTTGCACTGAAGTCTAACAGAACAGCTCCCAGTACCTCTTTATTATCAATTTCTTTCAGCGCCAAGTCTAGGACCAAAAGGCTTCTCAACAGCTTCTACCCCAAGCCGTAAGACTGCTGAACAATTAATAAATTTATCACCGGACTATTTACATTGACCCTCCCCCCTTCCTTTTGTACACTGCTGCTACTCGTTGTTTATTGTCTATGCATAGTTACTTCACCCCTAGCTACTTGTACAAATGACCTCCGCTAACTTGTACCCCCGTACACTGACTCTGTACCGACCGGTGCCCCCTGTATATAGCCTCGTTATTCTTATTGTGTTACTTTTTATTATTTTTTACTTTAGTCTATTTGGTAATTCTTTTTACTCTTCTTGAACTGCACTGTTGGTTAAGGGCTTGTAAGTAAGCATTTCACAGTAAGGTCTACACTATTTGTTTTTGGCGCATGTGACAAAGTTTGATTTGACTCCCTGTAATTTGATTCAATCAGTGTCGATGAAGGGGAGGAGACGGGCTAACCCTCCTCCTACAATTTCCGTGGCCCCGCGGAAATATAGTTATCATGAAGAAATCCCCATCAAAATCCATCTGTTTAAGCTAGAGGCATCTGCAGTGTTCGTCAGACCATGAGGCATCCTGAAAATCAGTCTTCTCACCAAAACGTCTGTAGCGTCCCAATGCTTTGTTCTGCAAACTACTATGACCCTTCTGTAGAAAGAACAGCATCACAGGAATCATCTGATGTCATAGCAGCCTCTTCTGCCAACTTCTGTCTGTATCACCCGAACAGTTTGGGCTACACATCTCTGTGGAAAGGTGCTTCTCTCACGTACATGTCGGCTGTTTTCCTCTAGGATGCCCACAAGATTCAAATCACATTTTATTGGCCACATACACGTGATTAGCAGATGTTATTGCAGGTGTAGTGAAATGCTTCTGCTTCTAGCTCCGACAGTGCAGTAATATTTAACAAATTACACAGATACACAAATTATACCGTAGAATAGTATAGAATACAGTATATACATATGAGATGAGTAATGTCAGATATGTAAATATTAAGTGACTAGTGTTCCATTCCTTTAAGTGGCCAGTGATTTCTAGTCTATGCCTATAGGCAGCAGCCTCTAATGAGCTAGTGGTGGTTGTTTAACAGTCTAATGGCCTTGAGATAGAAGCTGAAAAGAGGCTCATCTGAAAGTCCCCAGTACCAGTTAAAAAAATGAATGGAAGTATATATGGACATTGCTAAAATAAGGGGTTCAATACCTGTAAAACAAAAATAATACAGTATATAAATAGTTTCCTGGTCTTTCTTATATCTCTCAGATACAGGACGGACACATCAGAACAAACTTCCTTTGAATTTTTGGGCGGGTAACATCTGTACCATGTCAGGAATCTGTTATTCAATGCGTTTCTATGGGCTAATAGCATTAATGACATATTCAATGGTCATCAAATATATATATATATTTTTTGATACCATAAGTGATCTTAAAATTCTAAATCAAATGGCTGAATGATCCCTGGTTTGACTATCTTTAAACAATTCCATATGTTCGCTTAGTGGAACGAAGGCTGAGGCTGTTCTGAAGTCAATATTACAAAGGTGTTTCTCAGTGTAGGTCACTACCATCTTAAGTCATTTTGCATCCAAGTTGTCAGTACCAGGTGTTGTCATTATTGATAGAAAACAATCTTTTTTTTTACACCCCTTCCACACTAGAAATGACAATGCTTGTCTTTCATAATTTGTCATTAATGCATGGATTGGAAGGTTCAGAGTTTGTTGGCATGTCATGCCTAAGTTTGCTAATCTTGCCAATGAAAAAGTCATTGTCAATTACAGTATGTTTACCAGTCATCTGTGCAGCCAGACTTATTTGCCATTCCCTTTGTGCAGTTTTTGAATTCCTCATCAATCACTTAGATTTAGATGTTTTTTACGGTCAGTTTCTTAATGGGTGCGTGCTTATCATTAACTGGAAGAAGCTATTTTATAATTACCCTCTTCATACTACTGAGCCAAGCTGTACTGTGCTTCCCTGGTTACGCTTCCACCAAAGTGGCTGGAACCGTCCTGGAAAGGACAATGTGAAAAGAACATTTCCAAGCCAGCACAGTACGGTTTGGGTTAGCACAATGGTGAAACAACGGTTATGTGATACCAGGCCGGTCCAACTTGTTGTTCTATTCTAAGTAGCACTGGACCAGATATCCATCCATTGCATTTCTCCTCTCTGGTTTGGTCCATTTGGACAGTAGCCATTTTGGCTATTTGTAGAGGGAGGGAGGGTTTGTAGAGGTGGGCCACTATCATTTTGGCTATTTGTATAGGGAGGGAGGGTTTGTAGAGGTGGGCCACTATCATTTTGGCTATTTGTAGAGGGAGGGAGGGTTTGTAGAGGTGGGCCACTATCATTTTGGCTATTTGTAGAGGGAGGGAGGGTTTGTAGAGGTGGGCCACTATCATTTTGCCTCGACTATTACTCTTTGGGGCGTTGTGGGAGAAGTGGGCTCAAGCCAGTATGGCTTTATATTTCTGCTTTAGCGTAGATTATGAAAGAGAACCATGTACCACACTGTGATACGATTACAGCAGTCTTGCTTGATTATTATTTTCAACAAAACAACGGAGGATTAAGGTTTGAAGAGAGGGTGGTGTCATTTTGAAGGGGATCACTTTTTCCTTCATTACTCCCTATGCCATCTCAAGGGACTTGATGGGTATAGTAAGCATATCAATAGAATTACAGAACATTGACTTGAATAATAAGACTAATAGTTATATTTCTTTGGTAATAAGTTATTGTCTGTGTTGTCCCGAGCCGGGCATGGTCCCGCATACGACAACATGCCACAGGATGTCCTTCCCATGATGCCCCCAGGAAGTCACTGGAGCATGGGCGATATTTGTCTAACACTTGGTGTTAAAAGGTATTTGCAGGTTTTTGTATTTGACCCCCCCCGCCCCGACAAGGGTTTGCTAGAACTAAGGAGAGGCAGAGAAAGATAAAGAAGAGAAGGAGAAAGTGAGCAACATAAGTGCTGACTTGAACCATTTTAACTTGAAGGCCCCATTCTTTCTCGGCTCTTGACAGTTTTCATTATTCAAAGGAGAACTCGCATTCTCTGGCCACGGAAATGTCAATGTATATTCAGGTGCTAGAGCCAGGTTCGCTCGCCTTGACCAGAGCACCTCATTTAGACAGTCTATTTGTTTGTTTTTTACTATAATCGCAATTCTCTACTATTACAGAGGTTGGCTTCAATTTGAACTATGCTTTTATTTTCTTCATTTCACTGGTGTGAGGCCTGACAAAAAATAATGAGATTTTATGTGTAAAAGCACCAATGCTTTTTAGGCAGGGGGTTTAGAGCTGAAATGTGTCAATACCTAGCGATTGTCGTCAACGTGTGAATTAGTATGACATTTTTGTAAAGCTTGTAGTAAGTGCTGAAACTGAAATATAGAGCCAGTGGTTAATTGGCCATAAAGATGAAGCATATGGTTCCAGCCTCCAATCACGATGCCTGAACCTGATCAGCTCAACCAAGGGTCTGTTCAGAACGTTCCGATTTGAAATGTATTGTATAGAACCGATATGATTGCCTGTCACCTTGAAAGGCAATTGTCAGGCTCGACTTGTTCCATTTCGATCTGTAACTTTTTAAAAGGTTTCAAATCACTGAATACCCCTGGTTTCTTCTCGAAAATGACCAGGTTGTTATCTTATAGGCGTTATTGAGTGAATCAGGAAAAACGAAGTATTCAAACTAGCTTTCTTAATCATTGTCTTTCTCTCTTTCGCTGTCTCATGCTCTCTCTCTCTGTTTTGCAGTGCTGTGCATACTGTAAGCGCCTTGGGGCATCCATCAAGTGCTGTGAGGAGGGCTGCTGCCGCTCGTACCATTTCCCCTGCGCTGCTGCCGCCGGAACATTCCAGGACCTGCGCCGACACACCCTCCTCTGCCCTGACCACCTCCAGCTGGTCTCACAAACATGTGAGTATAGATCCTGTGTTCCACTGGGAGAATGAGGACAACTGGATTACACTATAGATGTGAAACAAACAGCCTTTACTTGGTGTAGGCTATATTGTCAGTGAGTGTCACGTAGGTACACTATATATACAAAAGTATGTGGACAACTCTTCAAATTAGTAGATTTGGCTATTTCAGCCAATTCATTGCTGACAGTTGTATTAATAATACAAAATTCTGCCCTGCAATATTTGCACTGGTCAGCTAAGTGATGTTATTGAAGTGGAAACGTCTAGAAGCAACAACGGCTCAGCTGCGAAGTGGTAGGTCACACAAGCCCACAGAACGGGACCGCTGAAGTGCGTAACGCATAAAAATCCTCTACTCGGTTGCAACACTCACTACCGAGTTCCAAGCTGCCTCTGGAAACAACGTCAGCACAATAACTGTTCGTCGAGAGCTTCCTGAAATGGGTTTCCATGGCCGAGCGGCCGCACACAAGCCTAAGATCACTAGGCGCAATGCCAACTGTCAGCTGGAGTGATGTAAAGCTCGCCGCAATTGGACACTGAAGCAGTGGAAACGCGTTCTGGCAGACCGACGGATGAATCTGGGTTTGGCGGATGCCAGGAGAACGCTACCTGCTCCAATGCATAGTGCCAACTGTAAATTTTGGTGGAGGAGGAATAATGGTTTGGGGCTGTTTTTCATGGTTCGGCCAAGGCCCCTTCCAGTGAAGGGAAATATTAAAGCTAGATCATACAATGACATTCTAGACAATTCAGTGCTTCCAACTTTGTGGCAACAGTTTGGGGGAGGTCCTTTCCTGTTTCATCATGGCCTAGTCGCCAAACATCAGTGCCGGACCTCACTAATGCTCTTATTGCTGAATGAAAGCAAGTCCCAGCAGCAATGTTCTAACATCTTGTGGAAAGCCTTCCCAGAAGAGTGGATGATGTTACAGCAGCAAAGGGGGGACCAACTCCATATTAATGCCCATGATTTTGGAATGAGATGTTCGACGAGCTGGTGTCTTTTGGTCATGTCTATTTGAAATTCACTCAAATCACCCTTTGTATGTTTTTGCAGTGTGTTAAATTCAAAGTGATGTTACGTTCTCATTGGATGAAATGTATGTAAACATTTTTGCAGCCTTTAGCCTAATGTTAACCTAATGGTCCATGGCAGGTCACTCCAAAATACATTTTTGTCAGAGGCTTTCAAACCTCACATGTGGTCCCATGTTGAAACAACCTTATGGGCGATTTACGATATCTCTATTTAAAGATCATATACACTGCATTTCAAACAGTCAGCAATAATCTAATGAATTCAGGGCTTTTGGAATTATACCTAGGCAAATAAAATAATCACTGATCTGGCTTTCAAGTCTATGAAAATCCCCTTTTTGTTACAAATTTACCCAGAACCATGCATAATGCACATGAACTAATACTGACTAACTTCTTGTAGCAGACATTATAGAACAAGGACACAGGCCTCATCGGCAATCTCTCAAGCACAAGGCCACATGCTACTGAGTAGCCAGCTAATCTTTATATTTCAAGTTTAGCCAACTTGGATTTGTTTGCTAGACCAGTTGAATGGTTTTAAACACACCCTTCTGTCCGTCTCCAGCCTGTCCACTTTGTTCAGATGTTGAAATCAAGTGGCCTACCTTATTTCTCAGAATGAGAACAAGTTGCCGATTCCTTATATAATTATGTTTTATGCTTATAGCACGTTTATTAAACATAGACTAGACCGCTAGTATAGCAGTCTTTGGCTAACATGCTACTAGCAGTACGTGGTCTAACTGTTTCAGTGTCTGTTCTGGGAGCAATTTGAGGAGTGGAGACATAGGTATTGTTAGAAAGTTTAACTTTACAGTAAAATAAATTCTCAATGTCTTTCAGTATCCGTATGACCGATTCTGCAAATAGTCAGAGAGGAAAATAGTCAGAGAGGAAAAAGTGATCTCTCATCTTTGTTGTTGTGGCAGGGGGAGGAGCTTGGTATGTGTGTGTAAATGGGAAGGTGCACAGTTACTGCAAAAGGAGCAGACGAGACCAAAAAGAAAACATGAAACAAACGCTCATAAAAAAATAACCACACCCTCACCCTTTTGATTCTTGCAATACAGTCCTTTGGAATATTGCGCTAAAAGATCAATTCTAATTAATTTGATATATCGCCCAGCCCCAGTTGGGGTAATGTTGGAGATTATTAATATTACGTTGAACGATTTAGAAATGTCCCTTTTTAATATAGTGCCTCCCTGAACTGTCTTTTTTAATATAGTGCCTCCCTGAACTGTGTTTTAATATAGTGCCTCCCTGAACTGTCTTTTTTAATATAGTGCCTCCCTGAACTGTCTTTTAATATAGTGCCTCCCTGAACTGTCTTTTAATATAGTGCCTCCCTGAACTGTCTTTTAATATAGTGCCTCCATGAACTGTCTTTTTTTAATATAGTGCCTCCCTGAACTGTCTTTTTTTAATATAGTGCCTCCCTGAACTGTCTTTTAATATAGTGCCTCCCTGAACTGTCTTTTAATATAGTGCCTCCCTGAACTGTCTTTTAATATAGTACCTCCCTGAACTGTCTTTTTTAATATAGTGCCTCCCTGAACTGTCTTTTAATATAGTGCCTCCCTGAACTGTCTTTTAATATAGTGCCTCCCTGAACTGTGTTTTAATATAGTGCCTCCCTGAACTGTCTTTTAATATAGTTCTCCCTGAACTGTCTTTTAATATAGTGCCTCCCTGAACTGTCTTTTTTAATATAGTGCCTCCCTGAACTGTCTTTTTTAATATAGTGCCTCCCTGAACTGTCTTTTTTAATATAGTGCCTCCCTGAACTGTGTTTTAATATAGTGCCTCCCTGAACTGTCTTTTTTAATATAGTGCCTCCCTGAACTGTCTTTTTTAATATAGTGCCTCCCTGAACTGTCTTTTAATATAGTGCCTCCCTGAACTGTCTTTTTTAATATAGTGCCTCCCTGAACTGTCTTTTTTAATATAGTGCCTCCATGACCTGTCTTTTTTAATATTATGTCCCTTTCCTAAACTGTCCCTTTTTAGTATTTATTTTCTCCTCACCCACAGCTAAAGAGGAAGTGAAGTGCTTGTTGTGTGACAGTGCTGGGGACCTGCAGGACCAGCTCTTCTGTACCGCGTGTGGGCAGCACTACCACGGGGCATGTTTGGACGTGGGTGTTACCCCCCTGAAGAGGGCCGGCTGGCAGTGCCCCGAGTGCAAAGTCTGTTTGACCTGCAGGTAAGGGTCGACTCTGTAGCATAACTTACCAGATGTGAGCTTGTTAATTAACTGTATGCACTAGTAGCCACTGTGCTAGTTAGCTGTATGCATTAGTAGCCGTTTTGCTAATTGGCTGTGTTTGCTAATTGCCTGTGTTTGCTAGTTGGCGGTGTGCGCTAGTTGGCGGTGTGCGCTAGTTGGCGGTGTGCCCTAGTTGGCGGTGTGCCCTAGTTGGCGGTGTTTGATAGTAGCCATCGTGTGGTGTGGTCACCCACCCCCGAGACCTTAACTTCTCTAGGGTAGGGGGCAGCATTCGGGAATTTTGGATGAAAAGCATGCCCAAATTAAACGGCCTGCTACTCGGGCCCAGAAGATATGAAATGCATATACTGGTAGATTTGGATAGACAACCCTCTAAAGTTTCCAAAACTGTTAAAATAGTGTCTGTGAGTATAACAGAACTGATTTAGCAGGCGAAAACCTGAGAAAAAATCCAATCAGGAAGTAGTTTTATTTTGGTTTTGTAGTTTTCTATTCAATGCCATTACAGTATCTATTGACTTAGGACTCCATTTGCAGTTCCTATGCCTTCCACTAGATGTCAACAGTCTTTATAAATCGTTTCAGGCTTGTATTCTTATAAAATAGGAAGTAAGGCCAGTCTGAACGAGTGGACCCTACCGTGTCGCAGAGCTTTTTCATGCGCAAGTGCAGTTCTTGTTTACCTTTTATATTGACAACGTTATTGTCCGGTTGAAATATTATAGATCATTTAGGCTAAAAAACTACCTGAGGATTGAATATAAACATCGTTTGACATGTTTCTATGAACTTTACGGATACAATTTGGATTTTTTTGTCTGATTGTTTTGACTGCATTTGAGCCTGTGGATTACTGAAGAAAACACGCTAACAAAACTGAGGTTTTTGGATATAAAGAGACTTCATCAAACAAAAGGAACATTTATTGAGTAAATTAATGTCTTCTGATTGCCACCATATGAAGATCATCAAAGGTAAGGGATTAATTTGATCTCTATTTCTGAGTTTTGTAATGCTTCTGCTTGGCTGGTTACTGTTTGTAATAATTTGTCAACTGGGCTATGTACTGGGCTAGGTATGCTTTCGTCGAAAAGCATTTTATAAATATGACACTGTGGTTGGTTTAACAAGAATTTCATCTTTAAACCTATGTAAAATATGTTTTGTTTTTATAATAAGCATTTCTGTATTTGAATTTGGCGCTCTGCAATCTCACTGGATGTTGGCCAGATGGGACGCTAGCGTCCCACGTACCCTAGAGAGGTTAAGTAGTGTCGTACAACCAGTGCTTGACAGGGTAATGGCTAGCAGGCAAGTTTTGGAACCAAAATTATTTTCCAATCGTTTCGTTCTGAACAGAACCTCTTTATTTTTTTGTTCTGTTCCACTGTTCCGACCTCAATTACCTCGACTAACCTGTACCACCGCACATCGACTCGGTACCGATACCAATATCCCCCATGTTTATCAAACATCAAATTGATTAGAGTTGCAAAGAAAAAGCCTTATCTCTGACTGGCCAATAAAAATAATATATTCAAATGGGCAAAAGAACACAGACACTGGACAGAGGAACTCTGCCTAGAAGGTCAGCATCCTGGAATCGCCTCTTCACTGTTGACTTTGAGACTGGTGTTTTGCGGGTACTATTTAATTAAGCTGCTAGTTGAGGACTTGTGGGGCGTCTGTTTCTCAAACTAGAGACACTAATGTACTTGTCTTCTTGCTCAGTTGTGCACCGGGGCCTCCCACTCCTCTTTCTATTCTGGTTAGGGCCAGTTTGCGCTGTTCTGTGAAGGGAGTAGCTCACAGCGTTGATCTTCAGTTTCTTGGAAATTTCTCGCATGGATTAGCCTTCATTTCTCAGAACAAGAATAGACTGACGAGTTTCCCTGTAATCAATCCCTCAAATGCTGATACTCAACTAGTCTAAAGAAGGCCAGTTGTATTGCTTCTTTAACCTTTATAGCGCAGGGGTTCCGCTAGCGGAACACCTCGACAACATTCCGCTGAAAAGGCAGCGTATGAAATTCAAAAATATTTTTGAGAAATATGTAAGTTTCACACATTAACAAGTCCAATAGAGCAAATGAAAGTTAAACATCTTGTTAATCTAACCATCGTGTCCGATTAATAAACATTTTTAAAAAATGCTTTACAGCTAAAGCACAACATATGATTATGTTAGATCACCGCCAAGTCAAAAAAACACTTTCCAGCCAAAGATACGAGTCACAAAAAGCAGAAATATAGATCAAATTAATCACTAACCTTTGATGATCTTCATCAGATGACACTCATGGGACATCATGTTACACAAAACATGTATGTTTCGTTCGATAATGTTTATATTTATATCCAAAAATCTCACTTTACATTGATGCCTTATGTTTTGATTCCAAGACATGGGGTGATTTTGCAGAAATACTAATAATAAACATTGATAAACGATACTAGTGTTATTCACAGAATTAAAGATTTTTCCTTAATGCAACCACTGTGTCAGATTTTTTTTTTTTATTACGGAAAAAGCATCATCGGCGCTCAGAACCCAAAACAGCCAGAGGAATAGCCGCCATTTTGGAATCAACAAAGTTAGAAACAACATCATAAATATTCACTTACCTTTGATGATCTTCATCAGAAGGCACTCCCAGGAATACCAGTTCGACAATAAATGACTGATTTTGTTCCATAAAGTTCCATCATTTATGTCCAAATAGCCACTTGTTGTTAGCGTGTTCAGCCCAGTAATCCATCTTCATGAGGCGCGAGCATTTCATCCAGACAAAAACTCGAAAAGTTCCGTTACAGTTTTAGAAACTTCAGAGTGTTTTCTATCCAATACTAATAATGTGTATATATTAGCATCTGGGACAGAGTAGGAGGCAGTTCTCTGGGCATGCTATTCATCCAAAAGTGAACATGCTGCCCCCTATCCCAAAAAGGTTAATCAGGACATCAGTTTTCAGCTGTGCTAACAATTGCAAAAGGGGTTTTTAATGATCAATTAGCCTTTTATAATTATTAACTGGGATGAGCTATCACAACGTGCCTTTGGAACACAGGAGTGATGGTTGTTGATAATGGGAATATGTAGATATTCCATATAAAATCAGCTGTTTCCAGCTACAATAATAATTTACAACATTAACAATGTCTACACTGTGTTTCTGACCAATTTGATGTTATTTTAACGGAAAAAAAAGTGCTTTTCTTTAAAAAAAAAAGACATTTCTAAGTGACCCCACACTTTTAGTGTGTGTTTAAAAAAACATGTTTATGTAACCTTTTATTTAACTAGGCATTGCTGTAGCGTTAAGATTTCCTGACTTCACTGGGTCTAAGGGGCCTAGCCCGAACAATGAAAAACAGCCCCAGACCATTATTCTTCCTCCACTAAACTTTACAGTTGTCACTATGTATTGGGGCAGGTAGTGTTCTCCTGGCATCCGCCAAACCAAGATTCATCCGTCGGACTACCAGATGGTGAAGCGTGATTCATCACTCCAGAGAACCCGTTTCCACTGCTCATGTGTCCAATTGCGGCGAGCTTTACACCACTCCAGCCAACGTTTGGCATTGCGCATTGTCATCACTCGCTATGATAAATCTGTCTCAGGACAATGACCCAAAACACCCCTCCAGGCTGTGTAAGGGCTGTTTGACCAAGGAAAGTGATGGAGTGCTGCATCAGATGTCCTGGCCTCCACAATCACCTGACCTGACCTCAACCCAATTGAGATGGTTTGGGATAAGTTGGACCACAGCGTAAAGGAAAAGCATTCCTCACGAAGCTGGTTGAGAGAATGCCAAGCGTGTGTATAGTTGTCATCCAGGCAAATTGTGGCTACTTTGAATAATCTGAAATGTAAAATATATTTTGATGTTTTACACTTTTTTGGGTACTACATGATTCCATTTGTTATTTCATAGTTTTGATGTCTTCGCTATTATTCTACAACATCAATTCACCTCCCAAGTTTAGATAAGAAGAACCTCATACAATGCAATGAAATTATATTCACCTGAAGTGCTGGTACTGCTTGAACTGTGGCAGCAGTCTGAAGTATGGAGTCAGGTGTTGTTGCCAGCCATAGCTTTCCACCAGCACCGTACCATCCTCCAGTCCAAACAGCTGTGGGATGTTGACCCCTGTCACAGTGCTGTCCTTCACAACACCAGCAATCTCAGACAGTGTTCACCCTGTTCTTTCTGAAGCGCTGCTTGTTGATGCCCACACGTCAGTCAGGGGCAAACTTTGTGTGGCCTGTGATCAGGAAGTGAAGGTCAAAACTGTGGTGGAGCTTGTGCATGGTCCGCCAGGCACAGTACCAGAGCACAAACTTGTTCTTGTTTTGGGCACTGCAGTTGGGAGGAGATAGAAAGTAGATGGGACCTGGCTGCATAGGGTCAGAAGGATAGTGCACCTGCCAACAACAAAAGAACATTACGATAAGTTAATGAAAAGAAAATGCAATGTTAAACATAATATAATTTTTTAATGCATCACTGTCAGGTAAGTTTCACTTACCTACAAATATTCAGAGCAGCAGCACTGCATACAGAAACATAATCTTGGAAACTGGAAGTTAAAATGACACACAGCTTGACTAAACAAAATACCAGTGCCAGTCATGTTGGGAGGTCAATTAAATAATCAAAACGTTTTTTTTTGCTTTACATACCAAGTGTTGTCATCGAATCCTTGCGGAGACTCCACACTGCTGTTTTTGTCACGTGGGATGGCAGCAATTTCCACCAGTGGTGTTCTGGTAATACTGTTGCATTATCCTCTGAGTAGTTGTTGAAGTTCAGCACTCACTGCAAGTCCTCGTGCTTCAGGTGTAGTCTGTGCTTGCTTGGGCCAGCTCTCTTTTTGATGGGAGGCATTAGACCATTCTCCTTGTATGACTGGTGGAGGAGGGTCAGGCGTGTCCTACTGATAACTGAAAGACAAATTCCAGGTACAAATAATTTAACATTTATTTGAAATATTTAAACTGTAGCCCCCACCCAATCTCTGACCATTTTACTCGCCCTAGCAGAGCTGGTTGAACTGTTTTCATGTTATCCAGAGCGTTGGTGACTGTAACTGCTCCTGGAAACAATTTAATTAAGCTTTTTTGTCAATGTTTAATGACCCCGACCATATTCAATCGGTGTTCAGCGTTCGTAAATTAATCAGTTATTCTGCACTCTGGTACACTCAGACCAGAGTGCTCTGAAACAGTTGTTGCAGTGACTTCTTTTGTTAAGTTTTAATATACAATACTTAAAAAATAAAGCCGCGTTAGGCGGGATTACCTGACACATTCTGACCAGCTCAAATAGACAGAAGTGTGCTATATGGCAGACCAATCCAAACTCATCTCTCGGCATGTCCAGCTCACTCATTATCTCAGCCAATCATAGCTAGAAGAGGTTTCTGTCTTTTTCTGTATCTTAACCAACTTGGCTTGTAATTTAACAATTTCATTGGTATTTACAGATGGCACACAAGTTTCTTATTAAGGCACATGGAAGTTCAGATGTTCGAGAAGGCATTTCTGCCCAAAAACCCATTTTGATTTAAAAAAACAAGTACTTTCAAATGTCTCTCCTGTGAACTAGTGACCCATGACATACGCCTAGTTTCCTGAAACGGGGCACGTATACAGTTGAAGTCGGAAGTTTACATACACCTTAGCCAAATACATTAAACTCAGTTTTTCACAATTCCTGACATTTAATCCTATTAAAAATACCCTGTCTTAGATCAGTTAGGATCACAACTTGATTTTAAGAATGTGAAATATCAGAATAATAGTAAAGAATAATTATTTCTTTCAGCTTTTATTTCTTTCATCACATTCCCAGTAGGTCAGAAGTTTACATATACTCAATTAGTATTTGGTAGCATTGCCTTTAAATTGTTTACCTTGGGTCAAACGCTTCAGGTAGCCTTCCACAAGCTTTCCACAATAAGTTGACAGGGCTGGTGTAACTGAGTCAGGTTTGTAGGCCTCCTTGCTCGCACAAGCAGTTCTGCCCACAAATTGAGGTCAGGGCTTTGTGATGGCCACTCCAATACCTTGACTGTATTGTCCTTAAGTCATTTTGCCACAACTTTGGAAGTATGCTTGGGGTCATTGTCCATTTGGAAGACCCATTTGCGACCAAGCTTTAACTTCCTGACTGATGTCTTGATGTTGCTTCAATATATCCACATAATTTTCCTCCCTCATGATGTCATTTATTTTGTGAAGTGCACCAGTTCGTCCTGCAGCAAAGTACCCCCACAACATGATGCTGCCACCCCTGTGCTTCACGGTTGGGATGGTGTTCTTCGGCTTGCAAGCTTCTGCCTTTTTCCTCCAAACATAACGATGGTCATTATGGCCAAACAGTTCTATTTTTGTTTCATCAGACCAGAGTACTTTGACCCCATGTGCAGTTGCAAACCGTAGTCTGGCTTTTTTAATGGTGGTTTTGGAGCAGTGGCTTCTTCCTTGCTGAGCGGCCTTTCAGGTTATGTCGATATAGGACTCGTTTTACTGTGGAAATAGTTACTTTTGTATCTATTTCCTCCAGCATCTTCACAAGGTCCTTTGCTATTGTTCTGGGATTGATTTGCACTTTTCTCACCAAAGTACGTTCATCTCTAGGAGACAGAACACGTCTCCTTCCTGAGCAGTATGACGGCTGTGTGGTCCCATGGTGTTTATACCTGCGTACTATTGTTTGTACAGATGAACGTGGTACCTTCAGGCATTTGGAAATTGCTCCAAAGGATGAACCAGACTTGTGAAGGTCTCAATTTTTTCCTGAGCTCTTGGCTGATTTCTTTTGATTTTCCCATGATGTCAAGTAAAGAGGCACTGGGTTTAAAGGTTGGCCTTGAAATACATCCACAGGTACACCTCCAATTGACTCAAATGATGTCAATTAGCCTATCAGAAGCTTCTAAAGCCATGCCATCATTTTCTATAATTTTCCAAGCTGTATAAAGGCACTGTCAACTTAGCGTATGTAAACTTCTGACCCACCTGAATTGTGATACAGTGAAATAATCTGTCTGTAAACAATTGTTGGAAAAATACCTTGTGTCATGCACAAGGTAGATGTCCTAACCGACTTGCCAAAACTATAGTTTGTTAAAAAGACATTTGTGGAGTGGTTGAAAAACGAGTTTTAATGACTCCAACCAAGTGTATGTAAACTTCCGACTTCAACTGTATGTAAACAGTTAGAGTTTAATGGCTGTGACGATGGATCAACAACATTGTAGTTTCTCCAAAATACGAACATAAAAGACAGGGAAAAGGAAGCTTGTACAGAATAAAAGTATTCTAAAATATGCATCCTGTTTGCAATAAGGCACTTTAGTAATGCTGCAAAACAAATCTACTTAATTTCCTGAATACAAAGCGTTATGTTTTGGGTAAACACAACACATCACTGAGTAACACTCTTAGTATTTTTCAAGCATGGTGGTGGCTGCATCATGTTATGGGTATTCTTGTCATCTGCAATGACTGCGGAGTTTGTTTTTTTGTAGCTTAAAAAGAAAAGGAATGAAGCTAAGCACAGGCAAAATCTTTTTTTCCGGTCTGCTTTTCAGCAGACACTTTGAGACAACATCACCTTTTAAAAGGACAATAGACTAAAATACAAGGTCAAAAATATGCTGGAGTAGCTTACCAAGACAACATTGAATGTTTGGCCTTGTTACAGTTTGGACTTAAAATGGCAAGACTTGAAAATGGCAGTCTTGCAATGAACAACAACCAACTTAGCAGAGCTTAAAGAATGTTTAAAATAATCATGTGCAAATATTGTACAATCCATACCCAGAAAGACTCACAGTTGTAATCACTGTCTAAGGTGATTATAACATGTATTGACTCGGTTGTGAATACTTGTAAATTATAACAAAATATGGAATATGTCAAGTTGTAGAAATACTTTCTCAAGCCAGTGTATATAGTAAAGATTAGATGAAAGACTGTGGTGACTATGTTTGCAGAGACATATTACGATTCAAAATGCTCCAGGGGCCAGCAAATGAAGTAATCGAAAACCAACGGAGCGTGACCTAAAGTTGTCTCCATTGAAGCTGGGCTTTTAATGATTTTTATAGAGTTTCCTGAACTCTGCATGGTCAAAAATGAAAATGTTAATTTCATGGACCAAGGCCATGTTTTTGGTATGGTGATAATCACCACGCTAGTCTCTGGTGTGCTTGTTGATTTGACATGGAATCCCACGTGGGACATGCAGGTTCATCTCCATAGCATTTGCGTGTCATAGCATGTCAATCATGGACAGAATTTAACAGAAGCTCTTAATGTTGAAAGAGATGACATCTGAGATTGTGGGAACTGAAAGCCTGTATGTAGGGGCAGGAGGCCTAATGTAAAGCCTGTCTGTAGGGGCAAGAGGCCCACCGTGAAGCCTGTCTGTAGGGGCAAGAGGCCCACCGTGAAGCCTGTCTGTAGGGGCAAGAGGCCCACCGTGAAGCCTGTCTGTAGGGGCAAGAGGCCCACCGTGAAGCCTGTCTGTAGGGGCAAGAGGCCCACCGTGAAGCCTGTCTGTAGGGGCAAGAGGCCCACCGTGAAGCCTGTCTGTAGGGGCAAGAGGCCCACCGTGAAGCCTGTCTGTAGGGGCAAGAGGCCCACCGTGAAGCCTGTCTGTAGGGGCAAGAGGCCCACCGTGAAGCCTGTCTGTAGGGGCAAGAGGCCCACCGTGAAGCCTGTCTGTAGGGGCAAGAGGCCCACCGTGAAGCCTGTCTGTAGGGGCAAGAGGCCCACCGTGAAGCCTGTCTGTAGGGGCAAGAGGCCCACCGTGAAGCCTGTCTGTAGGGGCAAGAGGCCCACCGTGAAGCCTGTCTGTAGGGGCAAGAGGCCCACCGTGAAGCCTGTCTGTAGGGGCAAGAGGCCCACCGTGAAGCCTGTCTGTAGGGGCAAGAGGCCCACCGTATACCCCTGCTATCCTCTCATAATGCAAGCACACATACACACCCACCTCCACCCCACCTTATTTTGGATACCTGCATCATGGTGCTTAGCCTCCCAAGGAACTGGGAAGGAAGAGAGAAGGGGGAAAAGCATAGTGAAATGTATAGTGCAGTTTTACCAGATGGAGCACTCTGGAATTGGCAGGAGGGGGGGGGGGGGCGCGGAGTGATCTAGGGATGTGTGTGCGCGGGCGGTAATGACTCCACTGCACAGTTGTAAATCTCAGATGATGTTTTCATTCAGGTTGGATTTGCGTCAGCTGAAATACAGACTGCTGGGATTTGATAGATCTCAGGGCTCTAGCCTCTTCCCTAATATCATAACCCTCCACTGCACACACACATGCGTACACCATAAATCTTACGCTCTGGTCTCTTGATTTATTCTTCAAACATTGTTAATCCAACCAAAATCCGCCGTAGAGGGACTGTTCTCGATTGCGGGTTCAGTTTAATGGCAGGTTTGATTGGCTGAACAAATTTTGAATCTTGAAGCTTAGCAAATTTGATTCTGTTGAAGGAAATGTTATTTTCTCATTCCTATAAACACTGTTAAAAAAAAGGTATTGTTCACAATGTGGTGTGTGATAAAATATATTGTATTAAACATAACCTACTATGTGAACCTCCCCCATTGACAAACTAAATTCAAACTCCCAACTGTCTGGCTGGCTTTCTTTTCTTCCTCATACTTCATTGATAAATGAATGTAGTCGATTGTCCAAGTCCCAGACTCGAAATGAGTCACTGATAAAGAGCCCATAGACACTGAGACCCTGGAGGACCAGAGTCAACAGTTGACGGTTTGTTAGGTTGTCTGTCGACACGGTCGGGAAACAAACTCTTGTGCTATCCATACTACATCCCTGCCAATTTCTCTGATTTCTATGTTAGTTGCTTATTAGGTGTGTGGGTGGGTGTCATTTTTCTCTTTTTTGTGTGTCTCCATAAGTGTCTCATACACTGAATATACAAAACATTGTAATTTGTTAAATCCACTTCAATCACTATAGATGAAGGGGAGGAGACAGGTTAACCTCTCTGGGATATTAGGGACGGTACGGTAGCGTCCCACCTCACCAACAGCCAGTGAAAGTGCAGGGCGCCAAATTCAAAACAACAAAAATCTCATAGTTAAAATTCCTCAAGCATACAAATATTTTACACCATTTTAAAGATACAATTCTCGTTAATCCAGCCACAGCGTCTGATTTCAAAAAGGCTTTATAGCGAAAGCACCACAAACGATTGTTAGGTCACCACCAAGTCACAGAAAAACACAGCCACAAACCTTTGATGATCTTCATCAGATGACACTCATAGGACTTCATGTTACACAATACATGTATGTTTTGTTCGATAAAGTACATATTTATATCCAAAAATCTCATTTTACATTGGCGTGTTATGTTCAGTAGTTCCAAAACATGGGGTGATTTTGCAGAGAGCCACATCAATTTACAGAAATACTCATAATAAACATTATTAAACATTGAACTTTAGATCCACCTCTCCTTAATGCAACCACTGTGTCAGATTCCAAAAAAACTACGGAAAACTACGGAAAAAGCATACCATGCAATAATCTGAGTACGGCGCTTAGAGACCAAAATAGCCAAAGAGATATCCGCCATGTTGTGGAGTCAACATTATAAATATTCACTTACCTTTGATGATCTTCATCAGAATGCACTCATAGGAATCCCAGTTCCACAATAAGTGTTTGATTTGTTCAATAAAGTTCATAATTTATGTCCAAATACCTCCTTTTGTTAGGGTGTTTGGTAAACAAATCCAAATGCGCGTGCTAGTCCAGCCGAAAGGTCGGACGAAAAGTCCAAAAAGTTATATTACAGGTCATAGAAACATGTCAAACGAAGTATAGAATCAATCTTTAGGATGTTTTTATCATAAATCTTCAATAATTTTCCAACCGGAGAATTCCTTTGTCTGTAGAAAATAAATGGAATGCAAGCTAACTTTCACATGACCGCGTCACAATCTGCCAGACACCTGGCTCAATCCCTCTCGTTCGTCCCCCCTTCATAGTAGAAGCATCAAACAAGGTTCTAAAGACTGTTGACATCTAGTGAAAGCCTTAGGAAGTGCAAAATTACCCCACAGACACTGTATATTGGAATGGCAATGAGTTGAAAAACTACAAACCTCAGATTTCCCACTTCCTGGTTGGATTATTCTCGGGTTTTCACCTGCCATATGAGTTCTGTTATACTCTCATACATCATTCAAACAGTTTTAGAAACTTCAGTGTTTTCTATCCAAATATACTAATTTACTCTGGGCACCTTATTCATCCAAGCTACTCAATACTGCCCCCCAGTCACCAAGAAGTTAAAGAAGGATTTTTAAGCCTTGAGACAATTCAGACAAGGATTGTGTATTTGTGCCATTCAGAGGGTGAATGGACAAGACATGTGCCTTTGACAGGGGCATGGTAGTAGGTGCCAGGTGCACTGGTTTGAGTGTGGCAAGAATTGCAGCACTGCTGGGGTTTTCCCGCTCAACAGTTGTGTATCAAGAATGGTCCACCACCCAAAGGACATCCAGCCAACTTGACACAACTGTGAGAAGCATTGGAGTCAACATGGGCCAGGATCCCTGCGGAATGCATTCGACATCTTGTAGAGTCCATGCCCAAATTAATTGAGGCTGTTCTGAGGGCAAAGGGGGATGCAATCCAATATTAGGAAGGTGTTCCTAATGTCTTGTACACTGAGATCATATTATTAGGTGTGTGTGTGTCATCTTTCCCTCTACTGTGTGTGTTTTTCAGGAACCCGGGAGAGGACAGCAAGATGCTGGTGTGTGACATGTGTGACAAAGGCTATCACACCTTCTGTCTCCAGCCTGCCATGGAATCCATCCCCACCAATGGCTGGCGATGCAAGGTAAGAAACACTCCTAACACCTTTCACAACACGGAATACCGTCGGGCCGAGACAAGAGCGTGTAAGGGATGTGCATCTTTCCCTTTCAAGACAGTGCAATACAGTGCATTCGGAAAGTATTCAGACCTCTTGACTATTTCCACGTTTTGTTATATTACAGCCTTATTCTAAAATGGATTAAATTGTTTTTGCTACACACAATACACCATAATGACAGGGTTTTTTTATTTTTTATATATATATTTTTTTACAAGTGTGTTACATTTACATAAGTATTCAGACCCTTAGTACTTCGTTGAAGCACCTTTGGCATCGATTACAGCCTCGTGTCTTGGGTATTCTTGGGGATTCATCTTTCCCTCAATCCTGACTAGTCTTCCAGGTCCTGCTGCTGAAAAACATCCCCACAGCATGATGCTGCTGCCACCACCATGCATTCAGGCCAAAGAGTTCAATCTTGGTTTCATCAGACCAGAGAAACTTGTTTCTCATGGTCTGAGAGTCCTTTAGGCAAACTCCTAGTGGGTTGTCGTGCCTTTTACTGAGGAGTGGCTTCTGTCTGGCTACATAGAGGGGATTATTGGGTAGTTTGGTTCATCAGGCTGACCCCCTTTCTTCGCTTGAAGTTATTGAGGGATGATGAGCTTTCGGCAATGTGAAGATAAGGATTCCAGAGTATGGTACCTCTTTATCTGATAGAGAACTGACTCTGAGGTGCGGCAGTTGGGAAGGTGAAGGTTATTGCAGTGTGTTATATAGATGGATGTCAGAATGAACCTGGAAGAATCCATTGAAAGGTAAACTGTCTGGGAGGTATGAGTATTTCTAGATGAAAGTGTATAATTGACGTACATTAATGTCATAAATAGACAAGATACTGAGATACTGGTGGCAGCTAGTCTTGCACATGTATTTTGTATGATGAGTAATTTTGTGTGGGTATGAGGCATATGTACTGGCCCAGACACTATTACAGTAAATCAGATATGGGTAAATTAAGCTATAGTATAGAGTTAGGAAGCAAGCCTGATGAACCAAACCACTAATCTTTCTGATGATACCTACAGATTTCATCACTTTGCTGCAGACAAATGTAATATGATATTTCCAGGATAACTTTTCATTCATTAGAACTCAGAGGAATCTAGTGGATGTGACTTGTTCCATTTCATTTCCAACCAATTTAGATTCTGGCTCTTTTTATTTTTATAGATTTATTATTTACTTACTATTTAATACAATAATGTTTTAACATTTTGAAGATTAACAAATTATCTGGAACCATTCAGAAAATATGGCCATACATAAGTTAGCTTAATTAATTAGTGAATCAAAATGATTGTGATAAAATGAAATTGGTATCCTCGGCAAAGAGAATGATATATATATAATCTCATACAATTTAGAAAGTAATATTTCATGATTGACTGTGTCAAACGCGTTGGATAAATAAAAAAAATATCCAAGTATTCTTTAAGAGCTGTAAAGATTTGAGCCACAAGTTGCAAAAGAGCCATATTTGTGGAGTAGATTTTACGAGTTTTTACAATATTGGTACTCATAGAATAGTGTTCATTTTAAATGTTTGAACATTCTCTTATACACCAAATATTCTAGGATTTTAGAAAAACATGATACTACAGATAATAGGTCATTTTAATTTGTGAAATCACCATCACCCACTAATTAACTTGTCATTTTTGCAGATTAGGTGTTTGAGCTAGTAATGTATGAATATTTATAGTTCACAAATGAGCAATAAGTGAATATGTACCACAACGTTGGATGTCACCCCTTGACCGTTTGGAAGTTTTTATTGGGCTTCTTTTCTCATCCCGCTTTGGCCATGTAGTGCGCCTCACAAATGAATTGCTGTCCTCGTTATGAAATAATCAACTTTACCCAAACTATTGCTGATGGTGAATCTGAACAATTGACAACATCCTTTCAACAGGTTGCCAGATGAGTAGTTTCCGGTATCTTACGTTTACATTTTTAATTTTTACAATTTACATTTTACCCAATTTTCTCCCCAATTTCGTGGTATCCAATTGTTAGTAGTTACTATCTTTTCTCATCGCTCAGGAGAGACAAAGGTCGAAAGCCATGCGTCCTCCGAAACACAACCCAACCATGCCGCAGTGCTTCTTAACACAGCGCGCATCCAACCCGGAAGCCAGCCACACCAATGTGTCGGAGGAAACACCGTGCACCTGGCGACCTGGTAAGCGTGCACTGCACCTGGCCCGCCACAGGAGTCGCTAATGCGCGATGAGACACGGATATCCCTACCGGCCAAACACTCCCTAACCCGGACAACGCTGGGCCAATTGTGCATTGCCCCATGGACCTCCCGGGTTGCGGCCGGCTGCGTCAGAGTCTCTGGTGACACTGCTAGCACTGCGATGCAGTGCCTTAAGACTACTGCGCCACCCGGGAGGCCCCGGTTTCTTACTTCTTTATCACGGTAAAACAGAATTTTCAATTGCGCATTGATGATAACCTAGCAAAATACATTGATGATAACCTAGCAAAATACATTGATGATAACCTAGCAAAATACATTGATGATAACCTAGCAAAATACATTGATGGTAACCTAGCAAAATACATTGATGATAACCTAGCAAAATACATTGATGATAACCTAGCAAAATACATTGATGGTAACCTAGCAAAATACATTGATGATAACCTAGCAAAATACATTGATGATAACCTAGCAAAATACATTGATGATAACCTAGCAAAATACATTGATGATAACCTAGCAAAATACATTGATGATAACCTAGCAAAATACATTGATGATAACCTAGCAAAATACATTGATGATAACCTAGCAAAATACATTGATGTCCGAAATGATTGACACCGTTGGTAAAGATGATTAATAATGAATATGTAAAATAAATCATTCAAATTCTGAGCTATATTGTATGCTCACATCTGCTGTTTACGAAGCATGTGACAAATAACATTTTAATTTGCAACATCATTACCATCATTTGACCCTTTAACTTTCTCACTCATCATTATTCACGGTTCACTCCGGTTCATCCTGAATCATGGTAGTGTTGACATTTTAATTTGGAAGTTCTTAGAAACATATTATATTCTTATTTATAGTAAAAGTGAGAAATGCATAAAAATGAACTGCATTATTTACCATCTCATATCTATTGGGCACAAAATTATCTGAAACACAAACAAAACGAACTGCAAATGCATCCAACAAGTTTGTAAATTCACAACCTTGATGTAATAATTGTGTGCTAGGAATATGCGACCAAATACTACACTAATGGGCTGTTTTAATTTATTAATATCTTTAGGGGTGTCAATAATTTACCCCTACCTTTTTTGAGAAAATAACGAATCACAATTTCTACCTCTGAACAATTCTATTAGTATAAAATAATGTACTTTCCCCCAAACAATTGGCATACAATATAGCTCAATATTTGAATTATTTATTTTTATACTAATACAGTTGCTCAGAGAAAGAGGTTTTGTTTAGCTTTTCTCACAAAGGTAGGGGTCAATTATGAGCAATAATGACTGTATATTATAATTTACCCCTGTTTTATTTTTCATACTTAAAAAAAATAAAAATATCTTGAATAGATAAGTATTCACCCCCCTGAGACAATACATGTTAGAAGCACATTTTGTAGGGTTTTCAGGTGAGTATTTCTGGGTAAGTTTCTAAGAGGTTTGCACACATGGAATGTACAATATTTGCCCAATTATTACTTTTAAACATTCTTCAAGGTCTGTCAAGTTGCTTGTTGGTCATTGATAAACAGAAAGTCTTAAGTCAACACTTAACTAGGCCACTCAGAAACATTCAATGCTGTCTTGGTAAGCAACTCCAGTGTAGATTTGGCATTGTGTTTTAGGTTATTGTCCTGCTGAAAGGTGAATTTTTCTGTGCTGTATTACATGCATGTTTTATTAAAATAAACTCCCTAGACCTTGCCCATGACCAAAATGAGGCAGCCACCACCATGATTGAAAATATGAAGTGGTACTCCGTGATCTATTGTGTTGGATTTGCCCCAAATTTGTATTCATGATAAAAAGTAGATTTCTTTGACACCATGTTTTTCAGAATTACTTAACTGCATTGTTGCAAACAGGATGCATGTTTTGGTATATTTGTATTTTGTACAGGCATCCTTCTTTTGACTGTCATTTAGGTTTGTATTGTGGCATAACTACAATGTTGTTGATCTATCCTCAGTTTTCTCCTATCACAACCATCAAACTCTGTACTGGTTTTAAAATCACCATCAGCCTCATGGTGAAATCCCTGAGCAGTTACCTTCCTCTTGCAAATAATTTAGGAAGGACACCTGTATCTTTGTAGTAACTGGATGTATTGATACAGCAGACAAAGTCTAATTTATAACTTCACCATGCTCAAAGGGATATACAGTGTATTCTTTTTTATTTGTACCCATCTACCAATCGGTGCCCTTCTTTGTGAGGCATTGAAAAACCTCCCTGGTCTTTGTGGTTGAATCTGTGCTTGAAATTCACAACTCGATTGAGGGACTTTACAATTATCTATATGTGTGGGGTACAGAGATGGCGTAGTCATTCAAAAATCATTTTAAACACTATTATTGCACACCGAGTAAGTCAATGCAAAGTATTATGTGACTTGTTAAGCACATGTTTACTCCTGAACTTATTTAGGCTTGCCATAACAAAGGGATTGAATACTTGTAAAGCTGAAATGTTTTCAGTCTATTTTTTTTAAATAATAAGAACATTTTCGACGAATAAAATTCCACTTTGACATTGTGTGTTAATCAGTGACAAAATCTCAATTTAATACATTTAAAATTCAGGCTGTAACAACAAAATATGGAGAAGGTAAAGGAGTGGGAATCATTTCTGAAGGCACTGTATTTGTATGAGGAATAAAGTGCTGTCAATTTACCTCACGGGGGAAGAAAATGTGGCGGTGAGAATAAGCTCTGAACGAACAAGAGCTTTTATGTGAAGCTCTCTTCAAATCACGTCTCCTTGTTTACAGTGATACTGTTTTCCCCCCTCCCCGGCCTCCTCTTTCTGTTTTCCATTCCTCCCCGCTCTTTCTCTCTCTCTCTCTCTCACTGTCTCTCTTTTCCCCCTCTATCTCTGTTGTCCCCCGAAGAGTCTCCCGGCTGTTTCACATTATCCCCATTCCCCTCATTCTTCCACCCCCCCTCTCTCTCCACATCTCTCCATCTCTCCACTGTCCCTTAAGAGTCTCCCAGCTGTTTTTATCCGATGGTTGAAAATAGCTTTCGGGCCTTTTAGTGCCTCTTTGTAGCGTCTTTTTGGCCGCGGGAGGGAGGCGATACAGACCTCAATCATCAACAATACAGTGTGTTCTCTCTGCTTTGCTGTGGGTTGCAGTGAGGGTTTGCAAGCACCCAAGCGTTCATCTCTGCTATTAAGCTCTGTATTAAGTCATAACAAGTAGGTTTTTGGCTGTTTGCTTCCTAAAATGGAGGGAGCGGTGAGTGCCCAAGGCTAAGATGGCCCCAACCTCTTTACATTATTGGAAAGGTGAACATTATTATTATTGTTATTGCATTCTGGAAGACTTGTGAGGATTTCTTAGTTTCAAACTTCTATCTTTCAAACCAACATTTTAGTTTTCATTCACCCATTTTACTTGGTTTTGGGCCCCTGGGTGGCGCAGCATCTCAGTGCTAGAGGTGTCACTACAGATCCTGGTTTATTTCCAGGCTGTATCACAACTGGCCGTGATTGGGAGTCCCATAGGGCAGCGCTCAATTAATTGGCTCAGGTTATGGTTTGGCCGGGGTAGACCGTCGTTGTAAATAAGAATTTGTTCTTAACTGACTTGCCTACTTAAATAAATAAAACAAATTAAGTTAATTAGTCCACAAGGTGAAGAGATTGGGATGTAATCTGAGCTAATCCATCATTTCACATCCCCCTCTTCACCCGGCCAGCAGTGGTATGAGAGTGGTAGGGATTGGAGGGATTCTCCTAACCTGCCACATTAATTGGATAGATATGCCTCTCTCTGATCCCATGCCTCTGACCAGAAGCTGGCCACCAGCTCCCCCTCTTTCTCTCTCTCTCTTTCTGTCCCTATTTCTCCCCCTCTTTCTCTCACTGTCTGTCTCTGTCTCGCTCTCTCAATTCAATTCAAAGGGCTTTATTGGCATGGGAAACGTGTTAACATTGCCAAAGCAAGTGAGGTAGATAATATACAAAAGTCAAATAAACAATAAAAATTAACAGTAAATATTACACATACAGAAGTTTCAAAAGAATAATGACATTACACATGTCATATTATGTATATATATATATATATATATATATACAGTGTTGTAACAATGTACAAATGGTTAAAGTACACAAGGGAAAATAAATAAGCATAAATATGGGTTGTATTTACAATGGTGTTTGTTCTTCACTGTTGCCTGTTTTTTGTGGCAACAGGTCACAAATCTTGCTGCTGTGATGGCACACTGTGATATTTCACCCAGTAGATATGAGAGTTTATAAAAATTGGGTTTGTTTTTGAATTCTTTGTGGATCTGTGTAATCTGAGGGAAATATGTCTCTCTAATATGGTCATACATTGGGCAGGAGGTTAGGAAGTGCAGCTCAGTTTCCACCTCATTTTGTGGGCAGTGTGCACATAGCCTGTCTTCTCTTGAGAGCCATGTCTGCCTAGGGCGGCCTTTCTCAATAGCAAGGCTATGCTCGCTGAGTCTGTACATAGTCAAAGCTTTCCTTAAGTTTGGGTCAGTCACAGTGGTCAGGTATTCTGCCACTGTGTACTCTTTGTTTAGGGCCAAATAATAGCATTCTAGTTTGCTCTGTTTTTTTTGTTAATTCTTTCCAATGTGTCAAGTAATTCTTTTTTTTTCTCATGATTTGGTTGGGTACAATTGTGTTGCTTTCCTGTCCCCTTTCTCTCTGTCCCCCTTTCTCCCCCTCTTTCTCGCTCTCTCTCTCTCGCACTCTCTCGGTCTGTCCCCATTCTCTCTCTCTCTGCCTCTCTCTCTGTCCCCCTCTCTCTCTCTGCCTCTCTCTCTCTGTCCCCCTTCTCTCACTCTCTGCCTCGCTCTCTCTGCCCCCTTTCTCTCCCCCTCTCGCTCTTTTTCTGTCTCCCTTTCTCTCTCTGTCTCTGCCGCTCTCTCTCTGTCCCCCTTTCTCTCCCCCCTCTCTCTCTCTGTCCGCCTTTCTCCCCCTCTTTCTTTCACTCTAAATATTTTACATTTGAGTCATTTAGCAGATGCTCTTATCCGGAGCGACTTAGTGCATTCATCTGAAGATAGCAAGGTGGGAAAACCACATATCACAGTCATAGGCAGTACATTTTTACTCAAGGTAGCTATCAGCATAGTCGGAGCTAGTAAAAGGGAAGAGATTCAAGTGGGGTGTTAGTTCATAAAAGACCTTTAAAAAAAAATGTTATGCAATTGTGTGTGTGGGGGGATACTCTTTGAAGAGGTAGAGTTTTAGATGTTTTTTGAAGATGGGCAGGGACTCTGCTGTCCTAGCTTCAGGGGGAAGCTGGTTCTACCGTTGGGGTGCCAGGACAGAGAAGAGCTTGGTGCCAGTACAGAGAGCTGCCCGTCCGTAGGGGTCGGAGGGCTAAGAGACCAGAGGTGACAGAACGGAGTACTCGGGTTAGAGTGTAGGGTTTGAGCATAGCCTACACCCAAACTCCACCACCCCATCTCATTAATCCCTGTCTGTCCACTGCTCACTGTGACAAAACACACACTGTGCTGCCATGGCAAATTGAGTTATCTGAGGCCTGCTAACACACACACTCACCCCTCCCCCACCTTATCCCCATCTTCTCCCAAATCCCAGACAGGCACTTACTTTCCTTAGGATGGACGGGTGGGCATTTATCTCTTCCTCTCCCTGCTTCCCCAGTCCCACAGGCAGGACCTGACAGACAGTGATAGTATTCACCAACTCTCTCCCCCACTGTTGGACATGAGCCGGCCACTGGACCCAGGCCAGAGTGGTGGCTTGTTACTGTACTAGGCCAGTGGGGGTCTGAGCTTTGGAAGGGGAGGGTTTGAGTGTTGTGGGTGTTTTCACAGAGAAGCTTTAGAATGAGCTTGTTCCTCCTCCTCGCCCCCAAAATCCGGGAATGATGCTGCTCCTTTTGAACGCTACTCAATGAGCTTGAAGTGGTACTTTTGAAGGCGTAATGAAATGTCCAGCTGGCTGATCACATGCTCATTGCATAGAGGGAAGCATATTCTTAAAGATGCGTTGGGGAAATTGATGTTAATTCTGATATTTCGTAACTCAATGCAGTGAAAAAGTATTTGAAATGGCTGTCGTAAAGATGGCAAGTGTCGTATCAGTTTTAATTACCAACATTACAATGTAAATAAATGTCAATTAGTTTAGACCTCTGATGTGTTACATTTTCAGCAAACATTCAAACAGAACAATTTCATGCTTCATAACAAAGTGAGGTCAGTTGGCAAACGTTTTGAAGGTGTTTGGCAGAAATAAAGTCATTACCTTCTATGTTATCTATGGTCGTTCTGTTGTCATGTAGCTAAGCATTCTATAGCCACCGGGAAAAGTATTTTTCAAATAATGTCTTTTTCACGTTATAGTTTTGCAACTCCAAACTTTGGTTGTTAGACAATGAAAAGACAAATGTTGAAATGTTCTGGAAGGCAATGAATCCATGTAGTAATGTAACTAATGTAGCATGTCTCTCCCTCTCCAGAACTGTCGGGTGTGTTCTCAGTGCGGAGTCAGGCAGGCAGGCCACTGGGGCCACAACATCACACTGTGTGAGAGTTGCCACACGCGACCAGAGGAGCCCGCCCCCGCCCTGTCGTGTCCGCTGTGTGGGAGGGGCCAGGGCCCCAGCGACCTCCCCAAGGATGATCTCCTCAACTGCCATACCTGCAAAAGGTACGCCTCATTCCGTGGTTACTGTTGATTATGTTACAGAATTCTGCTGAGGGAATGCAAGACAATGAGCTGATACACAGCAGAGCTGTAATTAAGCGATAACACTCGAGGGGTATGTGGTATATGGCCAATATACCATGGCTAAGCGCTGTTCTTATGCATAACGCAACGCGGAGTGCCTGGACACAGCCCTTAGCTGTGACAGACAGACTGATAGTATTCCACTGCTAAGCTCTGTTAGGTTCCTTATTGCCTTATCCCCTAGGTACCTTATTGATATTATAAACTGGTTACCATCGAAATTAGAACAGTTAAAATAAATATTTTGTCATAGCCATGGTATACGGTCTGATACCTGGGGCGGCAAGTAGCCTAGTGGTTAGAGCGTTGGACTAGTAACCGAAACGTTGCAAGATCGAATCCCCGAGCTGACAAGGTAAAAATCTGTTGTTCTGCCTCTGAACAAGGCAGAGATCCTAGGCCGTTTTTGAAAAAAATAATTTGTTCTTAACTGACTTGCCTAGTAAAATAAAAGAAAATATATCACGACTGTCAGTCAATCAGCATTCAGGGCTCAAACCACCCAGTTTATAATATTTATTTTGTATGTGACTAGCCTGGTCCCAATTCTGTTAGTGTTTTGGTCATTGTCATTTTTCACATAAGGGGTCATACAGCACAAACAGATCTGGGACCAGGCTTACATGTATCAGTAAGTGGTGTATTATACTGTATCTGCCACATGGGTTCCCAAGGGTCCTCTTTAAGTGTCTCTGTGTACGCAGATTGTATCATCTGTCTCATTATGTGTGATTGAGTGGCGCAGTGGTCTAAGGCACTGCATCTGAGTGCTAGAGGCGTCACTACAGACCATGGTTCGATTCCAGGCAGTATCACAACCGGCCGTGATTGGGAATCCCATAGGGCTGCGCACAATTGGCCCAGCGTCGTTAGGGTTTGGCCTGGTTAGGCCTTAATTGTAAATAAGAATTTGTTCTTAACTGACTTGCCTAGTTAAATAAAGGTAAAAATATATATTTTTAAACGTATTAAACTTATTTTGTACGTAATGTTTCTGCCACCGTCTCTTATGACTGAAAAGAGCTACTGGATATCAGGACAGCGATGACTCACCTCGTACTGGACAAAGATATTTTCTTTAATGAGTCAGACGCAAAGGATTTACTTCAGACACCTGACAAGGCCCAAATCCATTCCCATGAAGAAGAGACTAGATATCAGGGACGTAGGTCGGGGTGCCTTGTAAGGATCCGATGGCGAGTGAGTAATCCCCATCTACCATCAGTTTTATTAGCCAACGTGCAATCATTGGATAACAAAATGGATGAGCTCCGATCAAGACTATCCTACCAACGGGACATTAAAAACTGTAATATCTTATTTTTGTGACCGACGACATGGATAACATACAGCTGGCTGGGTTTTTGGTCCAATGGCAAGATAGAACAGCTGCCTCGGTTAAGACAAGGGGTGGCGGCCTGTGTCTATTTTTAAATAACAGCTGGTGCACAAAATCTAATATTAAGGAAGTCTCGAGGTTTTGCTTGCCTGAGGTAGATTATCTCATGATAAGCTGTAGACCACACTATTTACAAGGAGAGTTCAACTATATTTTTCGGAGCTGTCTATTTACCACCACAAACCGATGCAGGCACTAAGACGGCACTCAACGAGCTGTATAAGGCCATAAGCAAACAAGAAAATGCTCATCCAGAGGCGGCGCTCCTAGTGGCCGGGGACTTTAATGTAGGGAAACTTAAATCCATTTTACCTAATTTCTACCAGCATGTTAATGTGCAACCAGAGGGGGAAAAAATCTAGATCACCTGTACTCCACACAAAGAGACGCGTACAAAGCTCTCCCTCGCCCTCCATTTGGTAAATCCGACCACAACTCTATCCTCCTGATTCCTGCTTACAAGCAAAAATTAAAGCAGAAAGCGCCAGTGACTCAGATGAAGAGGCAGATGAAGCAGATGCTAAACTACAGGACTGTTTTGCTATCACAGACTGGAACATGTTCCAGGATTCTTCCGATGGCATTGAGGAGTACACCACATCACTCACTGGCTTTATCAATAAGTGCATCGAGGAGGTCGTCCCCACAGTGACTGTACGTACATACCCCAACCAGAAGCCATGGATTACAGGCAACATTCGCACAGAGCTGCCGCTTTCAAGGAGGGGGACTCTAACCCGGAAGCTTAAATTAAATCCTGATATGCCCTGTGACGAACCATCAAACAGGCAAAACGTCAATACAGGGCTAAGATTGAATCATACTATTCCAGCTCTGACATTCGTCTTATGTGGCAGGGCTTGCAAACTATTACAGATTACAAAGGGAAGCACAGCCGTGAGCTGCCCAGTGACACAAGCCTACCAGACAAGCTAAATCACTTCTAGGCAAGCAACACTGAGGCATGCATGAGAGCATCAGCTGTTCCGGACGACTGTGTGATCACGCTCTCCGTAGCCGAGGTGAGTAAGACCTTTAAACAGGTCAACATACACAAGGCTGCGGGGCCAGACGGATTACCAGGACGTGTGCTCCGGGCATGTGCTGACCAACTGGCAGGTGTCTTCACTGACATTTTCAACATGTCCCTGATTAAGTATTTTTAATACCAACATGTTTCAAGCAGACCACCATACTCCCTGTGCCCAAGAACACAAAGGCAACCTGCCTAAATGATTACAGACGCGTAGCACTCACGTCCATAGCCATGAAGTGCTTTGAAAGCTTGTTAATGGCTCACATCAACACCATTATCCCAGAAACCCTAGACCCACTGCAATTTGCATAACGCCCAAACCGATCCACAGATGATGCAATCTCTATTGCATTGCTATTTCCCACCTGGACAAAAGGAACACTTATGTGAGAATGCTATTCATTGACTACAGCTCAGCGTTCAACACCATAGTACCCTCAACGATCATCACTAAGCTAAGGATCCTGGGACTAAACACCTCCCTCTGCAACTGGATCCTGGACTTCCTAAATGGCCGCCCCCAGGGGGTGAGGGTAGGTAGCAACACATATGCCACGCTGATCCTCAACACTGGAGCTTCCCACAGGTGCGTGCTCAGTCCCCTCCTGTATTCCCTGTTCACCCACAACTGCATGGCCAGGCATGACACCAACACCATAATTAAGTTTGCAAACGACACAACAGTGGTAGACCTGCTCACTGACAACGACCAGACAGCCTATAGGGAGGAGGTCAGAGCCCTGACAGTGTGGTGCCAGAATAACAACCTCTCCCTCAAAGTGATCAAGACAAAGGAGATGATTGTGGACTACAGGAAAAGGAGGACCGAGCACGCCCCCATTCTCATCGACAGGGCTGTATTCGAGCAGGCTGAGAGCTTCAAGTGTCCACATGACCTACAAACTATCATGGTCTGACCACACTAAGACAGTCGCGAAGAAGGCACTATAATGCCTATTCCCCCTCAGGAGTCTGAAAAGATTTGGCATGGATCCTCAGATCTTCAAATAGTTATACAGCTGCACCATCGAGAGCATCCTACCTGACTGGTTGCATCACCACCTGGTATGGCAACTGCCTGGCCTTCGACCGCAAGGCACTACGGAGGGTAGTGCGTACAGCCCAGCACATCACTGGGGCCAAGCTACCTGCCATCCCGAACCTCTATACCAGGCGGTGTCAGTGGAAGGCCCTAAAAATTGCCAAAGACTCCAGCCACCCTAGTCATAGACTGTTCTCTCTGCTACTGTACAGCAAGCGGTAACAGAGCTCCAAGTCTAGGTCCAAAAGGCTTCTTAACAGCTTCTACCCCCAAGCCAATAGACTCCTGAATAGCTAATCAAATGGCTACCCGGACTATTGGCATTGCGCCCACCCCCCATTTTTACACTGCTACTACTCTGTTTATTATCCATGCATAGTCACTTTAACTCCACCCCCAGCACATTGACTCTGTACCGGTACCACCTGTATATAGCCTTGTTATTGTTATTTTGTTTTATTATTTACTTTAGTTTATTTAGTAAAAATGTTCTTAACCAACAATGCAGTTTAAGAAATAGAGTTAAGTGCCTGTAAGTAAGCATTTCACGGTAAGGTCTACAACTGTTTTATTCAGCGCATGTGACAAATATTTGATCTTCAATATATTAAACTTTAGTTTGTTGAAGTTTCACAGACGTAGCGTTACATACTTAGCTTAGGTTGGTTTCTTAAACGTTTCACATCGTACAAATGTTCAATACCAAAGGTCATCTTCAGGTTAACAACTGGCTCACCGCTCCAGCCAATCCTGGTCACAGAAAAGATAAATCTGTAGATTACTGGCTACGGGGCCACTACACCAACCACTATTGTTAACCAATCACAGAGCTGGATTTGACAGCCCTGCTGAGGGCCAAAATATTTCCACAACAGAGTAATTGTTGCCCACGCCGACCACAAGTCATTACGGCAACCCAGAGCTCATGCGGTCAGTGGCACAGTGATGGCTTTGTGATAAGGGGTTGTGTAAAGTAAAAACCGCTGTGGCGAATGGATTGGTTTATCCAAGGTCCAGCAAGGGTCACACACCATTTTCACTGTACTAGACACTTCCTGGCGTCCAGGGAAGTAGATGGAAGCTGCAAACTCATATCAACCCTTACAGTGGAACCACACTTGGAAGTGCTGTTTTGGGCATTTTGTATTGGGGAGTGGGAAAACTGTGGCAGCCATAGGTTATTCACGAAGTATTCACAAGGCCAGTTCTGCATTGTTATTGTGGATAGTTTGAACAGTAGCATTAACACCAGCTCCCGGGAAAGGGATGACATGGCCATTCTCTAAGAGGTCCCTCATAAGTATGACGAAGCATACTCACATTTCCGAGTAGGGCTCACGCAGCCACTTCTCTGGTAGTCATCCTAATGTTCCCGAACACACTGGGATGTATTACCATCGATGAACTGCATTGGTGTGTTTGCATAGTGCTTACCTATCACACTGACTCAGCTAACTAGCTTTTTGCCAGTTTCCCCACTGAAACTCTAATCGAACTCAAACTGGTCCGTCTTTTTGAAGTAGCCAGAGCTCGGGAGTCGCTGGAGTAGCCCAATTCCCCATAATGACTCTCTACCTCCCGCGGACACTCACTCGGGGGTCCTTTCGACACAGCCTGCTGCCCTGCCCTGATGCCTGTGCAGAAATGTAATTACAGCAGGCAGGGAGAGCCAGAGAGAAAATGGAGCAGGAGACAGTCGGGCTGCAACCCTACTGGGACAAACCTGCTGCAGCGCGACACAGAGAATTCATCTGGAGAGACTAGAGAGGGAGAGGGAGCAAGGCAGAGTAAGAGAGGGTGCGAGAAAAGGGAGGAAGAGTGGAGGAGAGTGAGAGAGGGGAAACAGCTGGCAGAGCAAGCCCACAGGCTTAGAGACCCCGCTCTGGGAGAGCTGCCCTGGAGGCTGTCTGACTGATGATGAACCAAACCTGCCTGACTAGACAGTTTAGTCATGCTTAATGCATCAGGGTGGACATCAAATTATAACTAAGGCTGGTATAAAGAAGGACTGATGGAAACCAGCTTCACACTGATGACAAGTG